>NC_056739.1:1353202069-1353374569 GCF_019279795.1 Protopterus annectens
CAAACACAGGAGACAAATGATGAGTAAGTGCCTGTTTACTGATCACATGGTGTAGGCGTTGCAACTATTATTTTTATATTAAATTTCTTTACAGGTAGAGTCTTGTAAGTCCTCCTTGTGCTTGCATGTGATTTCACTATATTGTCCAATTTGCTTACACATCCCAAATATGTGTGCTGCACATGAACCAGTAATTTTTTTAAAAATTTTCCACAGGAGTGCATCCTGTGTGTGAGGGATGATGTGCATATGCCCCGAGATGAGCTTGTAGCCATTTTGAACTTTTGTTGTTGTCATCTTACTGCAGGTTAGATACACTCCACCTCCCTTATAACTATGAATAGGCTTAAGAGGTTAATGAGATAATGAATAAATGACTCACAGTGTATCTATTTCTAATTGCTTAAAACATATATTTTTCTCCATGGCTGTTTTTATTACTTAAGAATATGCCAGCACCCTGCTTGTGCTACATTGCTGGTCTGAACTACCTTACTAGGTCGGCACTTATTACTGAACTGATAAAGGTCCATTATGATCAGTACCCTACCTAAAAAATAAACACACACACACACACACACACACACACACACACATACACACACACACACACACACACACACACACACACACACACACACACACACACACACACACACACACACACACACAAACACACAAATAGTTCATAAAAGGTAAGCAAATGGTGATACTATTGTTTGGTCACTTAACTATGACTTTTTTCTTGTTATCTGAAATGAGAGTAAATGCAGTCCGATACCACTAATTCACTAAAGCAAAAGCTGTACATGTTGTCTTACTACAGTATATGCCGCAGAGAATTGAGAACACTGTGATTAAGCCTGCTGCATTTTCTTATCTAAGTTAAATCATCTCACTTTGAAAAAAAAAGTTGTAAAAGCTAATTGTTAGACAAAAGTCATTACAGGGAGTAAAAATTAACGGAGACATATACACAGTAAACATTATAAATGCACTATAAAAGTCTCACATCATTACAAGAGTAATGCAAATGGATAACATTTAACAAACTGAAAGGTTGTTAACATATCCAGAAATTAGATTGCTTTGACTAATGTGGCTGTAAACTAAATATGCAACTCATCAAATAGCCCTGCATGATTTAAATGTTAATTATTTGCAGTTTTCTTAATTTACTTACTGACTTGATAAAACATCATTTTTCTAGAAGTCAGACAGAGTAGGCTAAAAGTCCTGATGGGACACAAAACTGCTTTATAAGATATTTCTTCTTCACCGTTTCCTCACTCCTACATCTGACTCCATTGTTGATGGAGCCGAATTATAATTAATGCTCTGCATAGACTTAACAGTTAAGAAATGTTTCATAGTTATTAAATAATATCTTTAGGAAAGAATTTAACACATGGATGTTCATACAACAGTATCTCTCTATTGACAAGATATGTAATGATATCAAAAGGACACTTGTTCATCTGTGAATTAGATGAAAACTTCATCAAAACCTAATCAGTTTGACTTTGTCAGGCATTTGTAAATACAGAATTGAATAAGACAAAGAACAATGTATTGTATTTTATCACAATAAAAAAAATCATTGATATCTAAAAATGTCATTAGAGATGCAAATGTCTACTAGCATTCCCTTCATTGTGGTTACCCTTACTGAATAAGCTTTTCAACGTGTAGCAACACCTTGGCCCTCCTTTCATCACATGTTGTCCATAATGTCTGGTGTCTGTTATTTTTGTTATATACCATCCACTAGGGTTTGGCTTTACAATCATTTGCATTAATAAACTCTTAAGTTCACCCTAATCTTATTAGAACTGTACTACATCACCAACATTTTTGTGGAGGATCACTTTTGCTTTGCAGTATATAAACCAAATGACGTCTTGCCTCACTTGGCATGTTTGAATAACACTATTACATCAATAAAAAATAAGGACATCAGGATATACAGTAATCATAATGATATTTTTGCATTAACTCATTACTAAAGTAACACCACAGTAGGTTAGAATTAATCAGTCAGCGAGATGGAGAAGGGTTTGCCAAGTGCTATTGTTAAAAAAAACTGAAATGGGTATATTGTACCGGATACAGCAGTCATTTTGAATATTTAGTAATAAGTAGGGATAGACAAAAACTTAAAGAATATACTTTTGTGTTGGATATAGTACCTGTCATGGGGTTAAGAATTACAGCATTTTTAGGTTTTAACTTGTGTTGTGAGAAGGATGCTGCATTACACATACATGTTATTCTATGCCCTCAATATAGAACACAGGATCATGTAAAACCACAGTGGCAATTTATTAAACATGGTCAAGCTGAACATGCTTTTGGCCTTTTGCTTATTTTTTTTTTCATGTTAATGTGTATTCCATACATCCATGATCCATTAATGATCCTTTTGTCACTTGATATTTAACCACAAAGTTTGCGAATTTTAACTATGGCAACCTATGGAGATATGTACTCTGAACTCCAGAGAAAATGGCTGCTCATTAACAAAAATACATGCAGTTAATGAATGACCTTTTTAATCCTATAGAAAATAAACTTCAGGAAGAAATAGAGAACCTTCAACAGACTATTACTTATCACTCCTGTTAAGAATGAAAGTCTCTGATACTGACAGTTTTGATAGATCGCTTTGAAAGCTGTTAATGTTTGATTATATGTAACAAGAAAAAAATGAAGAGATATACTGGCATTCAAAAATGGGAATGATTTCTCAAGGCCACATGACAATGATAGTTCAACAAAATCCCAGCAGACAGATGTTCGCCAGGATACATCAACTAACATTCCACTTCTTAGTCATACTGATGGCCACATATCAGCAGACATAGCAGATAAACATATAGTTTTGGCATTAGACCCTGTGTATTTTTCAGTGATTCTGAGAGATGACCCTTTACCAATAAGGCAACAAATGAGCAGGGGATGAAAGAGAAAAGGAAGAAAAACAGGAGAAGGAAGATATGTAGGACCAGTGACTGTCAATCACAGCAATTGAACAGACAGAAACATCAAACATTGCATATAATATATGCTAATTGAAACAGAGAAGTCACGTTTGAGTAGAAACATGACTTTTGTTCCAGGTAGTATGGTGATCTCACAAAATCTCTAAATGAGTTAAGGCTATTTATGCACTCATTATACTTAAAACTGTTGTTTCTATAGACTGGAAACATTACAAGTAATGTTTTTAAGAAATCTAGTAGATCTGTACCAAACAGCAATGTCCTAATAACTGTATTTCAAAAGTTATATGAGTAGATTATATATGCATTATAAAAAAATGATAGTAAAATGCATTATTATAATTTGACATCTGATAAAAAGCATGCACTAGATTTCATAATGCAGAATAACAAAATTGTTATCAAGAATGCAAATATAGATGTGGGGGGTAGTTATATATCAAAGAATACATGTATCATAGATGGAATGTATAATATCAAAAGTGAATAAATAATATCATCCATGATATGCTAAGTAAAGGGCATTTAAAGGTAGGAAATTTGAACTTCTACACCCCACACCCAATAATTCCTAGGCATTATGGTTTACCCAAATTCATAAATCATTGGAAAATCTAGCCATGAGACAGATTGTCTCTGGGAGAAGTTGGATAACCGAACTTGTGTCTAAGTATTTAGAGGCAGTGTTGAAGGAAACATTATTATGATCTGATAGCTATATTAAGGATAGTATGGACTTTCTACAGCTTCTACATACCTGGGTGGCTTCAAATTTAATACATTCATATATGTTTGTTGCATTGGATATGGATTCTTTGTTCACGGTTATCCCAAATGATGTAGGATTGGAATATTTGAGGAACTACATCAGTAAATTTACTAAACAGAAAACAATGCTGAGATTAATATTTTATGTAATTAATTTGAGTTGGTACTTAAAAATAATGACTTTTTGTATAAACAGGGATGCTATTTATAGAAGCAATGGGTAGCTATGGACACCCCAGTTCAAATACATATGCTAATATTGCTGTAGAAATGTAGGAGGAGGAGTATGTTTTGTCAAAGAATAACATATACAAGAATACAATACTGTACTACAAATGCTTTGTAGATGAAATATTTATGATCTGAAATAGAAATGAAGATGAACTTAATAGCCATTTGGTATACTTTATACAGGCTGTTGACTTCTTGAAATGCAAAACATCCCTTTCACATACAGAATTAGATTTTTGGACATTAGGCTTATAAGAACTTCAAATGGGAATACAGATACAACTGTTTATAGGAAAGCCATGAACAAGAATCCATACCGACATAGTAGTAGTAGGCACCCCCTTTTATGTTTTCAAACATCCCTAAAGGACAGGTGTTGTGGTATGCTAGAGTGAAGACTAATGATGACTCTTTAAGTACTCAGATGAAATTGTATTAGATTTTTGTAATAATGAGTTTCAACCTTGCATGAGGCATTGACTGAGTATACTATACTTATGCTTGATTTTGTCTTATCAGATTCCTTATTTTCACAAAATGCTTTGCCTAGCTTTTGCACTAAAGCATCAGCTACAGCAAACGCTTTGCATCCTCATATTTTATAGCACAACTGAACCTGCATTTTGCTATGCAAAACTGTTTAAATCCCTTAAAGAACAGCATCTATTCTTCCAGGATACTACTACGTCTGACCCCACAGACTATCAGTAGTGCATAATAAAGCCAAGCAACTCATTTTTGTCATATTACATTGCAGTGTGCCTCAGTGTTATGCATATCAATGCAAGTACAGCTAAAGCACTTCAGCCCTATGTCTGAATAATTAACATTTATTATTTTTTTCTACAAACAGTACTATCAACAATAGTTCAAGACTAGTGCACATAACATAGAAGATTATGACTGGGTCATTCATCATAGGTAATCACTAGACACATGGTTAAGGAGACCATTGAAAAGCCTAGCCAAGTACCCCAAAGTCACACAGGAGCAAATGAAGGTTGAGGGAATCAAACCTTTGGCTACAGGAAGTAACTCATTAACCTCTCATTATCTCAATCCTCTATGATGCCTGACCATTATAACCATTTTTGTGTATCTGATAAGTGCATTTTCAGTGAATGTGCCTTGTGAGTGAAGCTTGAGAGGTGAATCTTTAAATCCATTTTAAGAACACAGAACACATTTATGATCAGTGACCTGATTATAGTTCTGTGTAGTATATGGCAATTCAGCTGTTGTGTGCTAGCTGGTGGTATGCCTTACTTTTTTAAGTTGTTAGATTTCTGATGCACTTCTGTAGTGGCTGCAGTTTGCAGTCCTGAGATTTTAGAGCTTTTAGAGCTGGTAGTACATTGCTGTAGCAATCAAATTGTTGGTAGCAGTTTATCACAGTGGATTTAGGTTATACACTGCTAATGAGGTTCAACCTATACTCTTGGGTTTGCATAGTTGTGCCTGACTCTGAACAAATCCCTCAAATAGACAATGCTCCTGATCACCCTAAGCATTTACCTAGTTCATAGTTCGTAGGTTAGTGCTATGCTAGCTGCCCATGTGGGTCATTTTAAGCCTAGCCAATTTTCCACAAAGGTGAGACTCAAACCCTGTACCTTGTATCTATGAAGTAAACACCTTAAACATTACGCCAAAGCCCAATCAACATAGTTAACTTTTGTAAAAAAATACATACTGCAATTTGTCAATGCAACATGACTATAACACATTTTAATTCTGTTAGTTGAGCACTGATGTATTTGTGTTCAGAATGCCACCTGTCAGAGCTGTGAGGCTAGATAGCATTCTTGAACCTGTCAAAAAAGAGCAAAATGTTTTATTGTTTTGCTACTTTCTTAACAAAATCACCCCATTTCATATATTACAATATTTGACAAGCCATTGCACCTTGCAAGAGAATACATAGCTCTAACATCATTACATAACCTTCCTCTGCATTGCCTGCATACACATTATTAGTCATGTCTAAACATATTTGCAAACTGTGTTACGTGTTATATGACATTTTCCTTTACTAGGGGAGTTTCTGAAGGGGTTTCCTGAATCCTGCCAACTGTCTAATTTCTGTCTTAACCTTAAAGGAGATCTTGTGAGTCTGACTATTTTTAGACATCTCTGTTTTTGGCATTTATTCATCCATTCACTCTCTAATCACCTGCACCTAATCTACTTCTGGGCCACTGGTGAGACATAGCCTACTGTAACACTCAATAGTCACAAAGCTAAGAATCTATTCCTAGACAGGATGCTGCTTTATTGTGGGATGTCAACACACACTAATTTGCAGATCTCATGGACACTTATGGGGACTCTGAATGGGAGGAAACCGGAGCACTTTGTTAAAATCTGTGTGACTGTAGACAGGATATCCAGACTCTGCACAGAAGGCACCCTGGCAAGAATCCATCTGGTGAGCTGATTTCTGTGGGACATCAGTGTTACCAGACTTGCTACTGTAATAAAATAGTCTGTTATTGTTTAAGGAACCTATTGATTTTTTTCTGAAACCATTTGATAATCAGTTCTACTGGGCTTCCTATTGAAATCTTGACACTTGCTTTTTCTTGAGTCATGATATTCTGGAAAAAAAAACACTGTAAATGCAGGAGAAGAATGAACAGCACTCTTCTCCTTTAAACTTTTTTTTTGCTGGGGATTGAGACCCCTGTCACCCCCTGATGTGGAGGTGGGGAGGCCCCAAAACTTACATATATGAACTCCAAGATCCCCATATCTCAGTAAAATCAAATATTATATGAAAAAATAGTGTTAGACTTTGTATATAAAATTATTTAAAAATCTATACCTTTTGACTAGATGAAAATTCACTTGTATATTTACTATATAAACATTCTGTAGTTGAATATTTTAATGGATTCAAATGGGGGGAAAAAAATGTCGGGCAGGATTCACGAAGCCTCCGTGTAAGAGTTATAACTCTTACACGGAGGCTGCAGTTAAACGGAGTGATGTCAGCATACTCTACATATTCATGAGAGCATGCTGAATCACACCTAATGCTAACATGGTCCGTGGAAGACAGTAGGGGGCGTGTCCGTAGACCGAGCCCTGCAAGCGGACACACCCCCAGAAGAGTAAAAGTGCCCAAAGTAAACACCCACGACAGAGGCCATGGAAATGTGAATAAACAAAACACATGCCCCCACAGACTATGAACATAAAATATATAAATTAACATGTTATACATTTTTTTTAAATCGTAAAGATGTTTGCCCGTGAGTGCGCTCATTTGCGCGGGCGTGCCCGTAGCTTAGCTACAGTTAGCAGTCAGTGGAAAAGCATATAAGAACTAAATATGCAAAGTAAGCCAAGAAGCAATAGCGTAGGGGTAGAGACGTCGGCTGAAGAGCAGGCATCCATCGTTTGAGCCCCGACATCATCAATTTTTATTTTTAGCAAAATAAGCACGAAACAAGTCCCTGACAAATATGTACACATGTAAAATCATATTTTATGTAAAATGTAATGAAATAGTCCATTTATTTTGAAGAAATGCGAGATAACAAAACAATAAAAAATGCGAGATGTGCCTATAGCTGAGCTACAGTTTAACAAGGTGAGTGCATCTGCCCGTAGCTGAGCAATGGTTTAACAGGTGCAAAATGAGTGCCCGTAGCTGAGCAATGGTTTAACAGGTGCAAAATGAGTGCGCATAGCTGAGCAGTGGTTTGACAGGTGCAAAATGAGTGCCCGTAGCTGAGCAGTGGTTTAACATGCTTAAACTGTGTGCCACTAGCTGAGCTGAGCAAAATATGCATGCTAACAGCCAAATGATGCGTAAACCAGCATACCCCATTTGCGCAGAGCTGTGCACCATGCTAACAAGCTAACCGGCAGGCAACGTTGAGCAAGCTGTAACAAAACTGCCTTTACACAGACACACCCCCTAGCCTGTGTAGACAGTCATAAAATATAAAAAGCAGTGGCTAGGTTCGAACCCAAGATACCATGCACCATAGTAAAGGTACTGAACCACTAAGCCACGACAGCTCTACTTAGAAATGCAGTAATAGCAAATATATAGGAATGAATAGAAAGTGGAGCATGACAAAGCAGGTTTTGTGAAGTTGATACAATTCCAAAATGGCCAATCACAGATAAGTGCAGGAAAAACAGCATTTATAAGCCCCATAGGCGGGAATACACAGCATAAATAATTGTAGAACTGACTTGCAGCCAGAATGACAGGAGTAGGTGAGGGTAGTTGCTTTTGAGCACAGAGGTGGGGCATTGAGGAGTCCGGATACATGGTCTGGCTCTTAGTCCACAATCATGAGACCCAACTCATGCAGGGCCAGGTCCTGTGGGGAGCATATAGGGCTGAGGCATGGGACCGGTTGGCTCATGATCTCACCAGTGCCACAGGGATTCCAAGGACTGGTGAGCAGGTCCGTCACCACCATACAGACCTGAAGAGACGCAAGCAGGACCAATTGAACCTTTGGATCCAGGAGGCCCAGCAAATGCCCAACGCCCCACTACTGAGTAAGTTACATTTAATTATGTATGTAAGAAATTAAATTAGCTGATATTATGGGTATGTGTATTCCAATATTACTTCATTTATATTATAGCTGCAGGTGTCCGTTCTGCGAACCGCATAGCCTATGGCGATAGGCTGGTGCAGTTGCGCCACCAGGCAGGTCAGTAATCCACTCCCAGTAATTGTAAAGAAATATAAAAGTATGACAGTTAGCAAAAGAGTGCAGTGTAGTCACTAAGTAATAAAATGTGCAAGTAACAGTGTAAAAGTCTTTGCAAGTATTGCTTGATTACAAAAGTGTGTTGCAGTCTGTAATCCAAACAGAAAAATGAAAATGTCTGAAATAAAGTCGCCCCACCTGTAATATAATAGTACACAACCTGCAGCAGGCTGAAAAGTACAGCTGCAGAAGATGAGCAAATCATGTGTGAAATATATCCCTGCTGAAATACTGAAACATGACAGAAGTGAGACTGCTGGAAAGGACTGTAATAACTACAGGTAAAACATGTCAATAAAGCCTAGAATTAAGTACCATCCCGAATAGTAGAATGAAAACAAGTGAGAGAGTGTGAGAAAGAGTTATGAATCCACCAATAAAGTAGTAAGAACCCCTGAATAAAGTATACTGCAGTCAGTACAGAATGAAATTAATGTGACAAGTAGAACCAAACTGTGAAATGTGTTCAAAGTGTTGCTGCAGCTGGAATGTGTATCTCAAAATCTGGATATGTTGCTCTCAGTCTGCAATATGCAGATAGTATGATTGTCTGAAATATCAAACATCCACAGTTGTCTATAGCTATATAAAGCAAATGTAGCAGGATGATGTAGCTGAACAAAGCCAGATATGAACGTGTATGAATAACAATAAAATGTATATTGATGTAGCAGTAACAGTCCTATCACCAAATTGAACTAGTTATCATATAGGAAACTGTAGTTAGAACAGTAGTGTGTATATATCTGTAGCTATTAGAAATGTACAGCATATGTATTGGTATTCGAAGGTGTTAATAATATTGTCTTCACCCCACCCTATAACCACATATAATCCATTCCACGTGAAATTGGTATGTGCAATCACAATTAACACCCCTGGACATTTGTCCAGTTGGGTCATAAATATTTGCATGTACGTTGATGCATCTGCCCTGTTCATACATCCAAACCTGATGGCCTGTTGCCATCAATCAACCCTGCATGTTGTTGGACTGTGTATTGCTGTTCAAATTATGCATGTGTTATGCTCGCTGTTCAATGGTGTGAATATCTGGGTGTTTGGTTAATGGGAATACTAATGCATGCTGTTACAACTAATTGCGAATGGTATTGTATGTTACTAACCCAAACTGTCATGACATAATGCAAAACATAGGATGACAGGGAAGGCGGGTTCCAGCGGACCCACCTCTCCCACCTCAGCTGGCAAGCGCACCTGGCACTAGTGCCCAATCTGGACCCTCCTCCGGTGGCCCTGTGCCACCTGTGGGTGGAAGTGCTGCAGGGGATGGGGCCCGTCCTCCCTCTGCAAGCGTGGCTGGAGGAGAACCACCACTCACCCTCCATAGCTTCCGAACTGTGGTGCGTAGGGAGATCCAGGACTCTGTTCTTGGGCCCCTGCACCAGCTTGAGGCACAGGTGGCACAACTTACGGGCATGCCTGTTGCCCAGCCTACACAGCCCCCAGCACAGCCCCATCCTGGGCAGTGAAGGAACAGTGGCAACTGCCCATGGGTGGGGATATCAGTTCCACTGTTGCCATCTGTGGGCTCATGGGCTTTGGATATCCCAACCTCCGTCCCCGTCAATTGTGTAACCCCCCCACACGTGTCATACACCGCCCCTGTATGCATCTTGTTAGTCTTGTCTGTTGACCTACCCAACCTACCTCCCCAGCTATACTGACTTCCTTCACCTGACATACCACTCTCACCTGAAAAAAAAAAAAAAAAAAAAAGGGCACTCTGTACCCACAAAAAAATTATGCCCCATTCATAGCTGCCCATTTCGCACACATGTCTGCTGGACATGGAAACTGTCAATTACAATTGGCTGTACAACAATTATTATTGTTGTCCTTACACCTCTCTCAGGGGTGGAAGGTGTCAAATGTCACACCAAATTGCAAACATATGCACAGCTGTTGCTGATGAAGAAATGGCCAGCTATGGGCCTTACCTACATCCCTCCTGCAAAACCCGAGCTTGTTTCCCTACTGTCTTATCCTCTTTGTGACCCCCTTTTCACCACTTTCCTGTCGCCCCATTTTCATTTCTTTCAAAGAAAATAGCGCGGGTGTGCGCAAGAGTAAGCACGTTTAAGCAGTTGTAAGTGGGTGTGCGCTTGTGTGCGCGGAGCTAAACGCCAGTGCGCGTGCGTGAGCTCTGCGCAAACCAGCGCTAACCCGGTTACAACTGCTTAAAAGTGCCTTAGTCACTCAGATTGACAGGTCCTGTAGTCAGTTCAAAAGTAAAATAAAATCCCACTGTCAGTCCCGAATCCAGGACCTTGGAAACACTAGTCTGCATGACTTACTTCTAAGCCATGACTGTTATACAAGAACATTGTGCTAAAATAAATATATCATGTAATAGTAGGAATGAATGCAAAGGGAATATAGGATGTGTAGTACACAAAGCATGTCATGTATATTTACTGTCAAATCTAGTGGATATCTATGATAGTAGTGTGTGAACAGAAACAGCCATGCTAGTTGCTAGCTAGTAGGTAATAATGTCACTGTAGCACCTTGCAAGCCACACACATACTCACATCAGGATAATCACTGCCCATACCCCACAACCTGTTAAAGGAACACATCCGGACCAAGTAATAAAATATGTGGAGCAAAGGGCCAAAACCAGGGACACATTACAAATAATGTTACAACAAACTTAGACAGTTCAGAGAGTAACAGGTTCTGCATTTTGTGGGATGTTTGGAAGGGTATGAAGTCTGAAACTTAAATGTTTGTCACTATATTCTAACTTGAGCCCAGAGTGATTTGCCAGAAAAAGCTGTGCATGAGATATTGACCAAAATATGAGGCAGAAATGTGGACAACCTGCAAATATTTGTACACATGAGAGGTTTGACACCACCATATTTGAATAGTTATGAGCCTAGACATAGCAACAGTGACTGAGTTACAGGAATGCCCCACAGACTCCATGTGAAATGTAAAAACAGTAGGCAGAAAGGTGTTACAACACATGCAATGGTAACTATGAAGTCCTGAAAGTATGCACCACTTGCATGGCAGAAAAAGTGTAGTAATACATATGCTCATGTTATCCCACAGTCACAACTGCAGCATACCAGACAATTTAATGGGTGTACCCCACTGATATATACCATTCCATGAGGCAGATAACAGATGCACCTGAGAGTGTCTGGGGCCTGCTCAGCAGCATACTCAAATACCCTAATAGATGTCAAGGCCCACACCATGGCCAGACCACACTGCATGCTGTAACACCCTAGCAGATATAGCAAGCATTCCAAGGTGTGAATGTACATGGAAAACTGGAAAGACACAGCAGCACACTACAGTCAGGACACCTAGCAGGCACACAAGTAGTGACTGTAAAGGGCAAATATTGAAGCCATAGCAACAAAGTGTAAGAGCCACTGCTATACACCAGTTACAGCATATGTCCCACAGGAAAGCACACACACACACACACATTAACAGTAGTAGTAGTCGTAGGTCTCAGTGTACACACACATTTAGTACAGGAAACTGGCGAAATGAATGGAGAAATATTAATCTACAACACAGCTGGAAATATGAGAGAGATACCAACCTTTACACTCACATAACATTGTCCACAGCATACCAGCATGGACCCTGCCCTTAAAATCTGAAAGGGCTATGCCTATCTCACATACCTTTTTATAGCACTGTTCTGAAATCACAGTGAGAACTGCAATCAGTACACAACTGGCTGCATGCAATTAGCAAATGCTGGCTAACAATTGGTGCAGAGGCCATCACATGGACATATGCAGACACCTACAAAAGCATGCTGTACTCCCAGTCCACACATGCAATACTTTCATTGCACCCTGAGGAGGAAGTGAGAGACAGAGAGAGAGAGAGAGAGAGAGACAGAGACAGAGACAGAGACAGAGACAGAGAAAAACAAAATTAAACATACACAAACAAAACTGGTCAGCAACAGCCACCTGAAAGCTGACAACTGGCAAGTGGAGCAGCAGGACACAAAACCAGATGGCAACACAAGCAGCTGTGACAAACATAGGTAATGTAAAGTAATACTATAAAGGTCTACGTACTGTGAACCCTCCATATGTGTCATTGGTCTGTATCCATATGTATATGAAGACGTGCAAAGGGCAAGGGACATACAGCAACTATCAGTGAAGGCTGTACATACATTTGTATGTGAGAGCATCTATGTGCACATATCAATGTAGGTTGAATGTAGGTTGTAGTGCAATGTGCAAAGTAGGTTTCACAGTTATGTATGTTTAGCAGTATGTTAGTGTGTGTATACAGTATGGTAAACAAACATGTTGATATACCTATCTATCATATGGATACGTATGTATGTCAAAATATGTATGTATGTATATATATATATATATATATATATATATATATATATATATATATATATATAATATGCATATATGTATACATACATAGAGAGAGATGTAGGAATACATAGACAGATGTAGATATATAGAATATGTACAAACATATATATGTAATACACACATACAGATATAGATATATGTAGATACATATACATAGACAGACAGATCTGACTATCTACAGGTATGACTGTATATGACGACCTCAACACCCCCTGTCCCACCCCCTCTGTCACTCTCAACCCCTCTCTGTCACACCCCCCTTCTCCATATCTATAGCAATATATGTACACCAATATATAGATATACAGATCTGACTATTTACAGGTATGACTGTATATGATGACCTCAACATCCCCTGTCCCACCCCCTCTGTCACTCTCACCCCCTCTCTGTCACACCCCCCTCTCCATATCTATAGCAATATATGTACATCAATATATATATGTGTATATGTATACAGACATATATATATATATATATATATATATATATATATATATATATATATATATATATATACATATAGATGTATATGCATATAGATATATCTATATATATATATATATATATATATATATATATAGAGAGAGAGAGAGAGATGTATATATATTCTGAGTGAGGCACATGTGTACAGATGTATTGCAACAGGTGCCTGGTGACAAAGGTATGTAGTGAACACCAGTGTCAAAACTGGAGTACCATACCCCATTTCAAATCACCTACACCAGTAACCACCAGATATGTGATTGGCTGCCCACCACTGCATGTGTCAGGGGGTGAACAGGGTCATAAATGTGTACAATAGTCCCCCCAATGATATTCACAGTGGCACACTATTCCTGGAATACCTGCACATGGTATGTGTCAGCATGGTCAGTGTACCCCTCCACACCACATAATGGCTGCCATGGTATGTACCTCACATGACAGCTACAGACATGGAGAAGGACACAGTGGCATGTACAACACTGTGACAATGCACTCAAACACATTACCAATGCACAGTGAATGACAACACCATAGAGTACACACATACTACCCACATAGAGGTTACCACTCCTGGGTTTACATACTTAAGTCACACCCATGACAGATGTCCAACAACCATAGTAACACCTCACACCATCCACAACCTAAATGACTGCTGTGTGTCGTCCATGCCACTGCAATAGAGAGCACATGTGGAGGTAAAGGTTCCTACCCACAGATAAGACTTACCCTGCAATAAACCACACAGTGTTAAGAAGCAAGACTCCCCATGAGTACATGTCACACATACCCCTGCTGAATGTTAGTCAGATAGGTAATATGCCATATGAGTCACCCTGTGTAACTGTCTGACAGCAGCAGGTACCATCACACCACATGTGTCACAATGGTCAGGGTAGCAGAACAGTATGCTGCTGTAGTCCCAGGGGCAATAGCATATTGCTCATCCAGACTCTGCTACACTTTGCTGTGAAGGAAAGGTTAGTTTGCTGTTATTTTTTGTATTTCTGTATTACCTTTCTATATTTTGAATACTGTAGTTTGTTTTCTTTACCTTGTGTTTTGCTTGCATTCTGTTTAACAGCATATTAAAACTTCAAAAGAGACCACAGCTCTCTCTGTTCTGAGTCAGGCAGAATTTTTCCCCTCCCTCCCACCCATTTAAGTTGTCTTGTTAAATACCACTGTCTTTCTATTTGCCCGCCTCTTATGTTAATCTGACCATATATCTCATTTCTCTCTACTTTCACTGGCTTATGTGAGTAATCACAAAACCATCACTTTTGAAATCCCACCCTTCAATTATTTAAATTTATTGGCCATCCTACAGTATTTCATAGTACCAAAATACAAAAGTAACCACCCCTTTCAGTCCATCTTGCTGTTTTAAAAATAGTAACTCTCCACTAAACCTTAACTTTTTAAACAGGAAAAACTCAAGTTACCTACTTTCATATCTAACTTCTCTAGTGCACACTGCAGAGTGCATTCTTTTCAATCTTACCTTTAAGCATCCCTATTACTAGCACTTTCTCTAATACCTAAAAAGATCATCTCTACTTGACTCCAAGTAGACTTTTCTCTATCTGTTAAACCTAGCACTTGCTCCTACAGTACTTATTACCTTGATACGGCACTCTTATAGATAGCACCCCAAAAGGCAAACCCCCATTTCTCGGTCACCACGCCCCGAATCTCTTTTAAAGTTTTTTGTCTAGTCCTTCTAGCATGTCGAGGATCAGTTGCTAGTGTCCTCTCCTGCTCAGCTGGTGAACCTGGAATACTGAGGCAATGTTACAATTGCCTCATGTACACAGACAACCCTCTCCTCCTCCCACAAAACACAAATACATGCGAGAGATGCAACTATACGGCCAAACTGGAGGCTGAGCTCTCTCAACATAGGACTGGCAAGACCAGTCAGGAGGAGAAGGTTACCACACACACTATAGACCCAGTCTCACATAGTACCATCACAACCTCAAATCATACACATAAACACACAAAGACATACTCGGCGGCTCTGATCAAAAATCTACCAAAACAGCAGAGGCCACCAAAGCAGACACCCAAACAACCACCACCTCAGAACACAACACCTGCAACACATAGACCTCACAGTCAGAGTGTCAAACAGTCACAGCCCTTAAGGCCAAACACAATGCCAGACACACTAGTCATTGGTGACTCCATAGTCAGACACACTGACGTCCCACTCACCAGACTGAGTAAGGAGAAGGTCACAGTAAGCTGCCTGTCGGGCGCTAGAATCCGCCACATAACGCAAGCACTCAGGTCTCTCAACAGCAGGTACAAATATGACTCAGTCATTGTCCACGCTGGTGTAAACGACCTGAGACGCACCTCCTTGGACTACATGAAAAGAGACATTGAGGAGCTCTCTGATTATGTAGCCCAGGCAGGTATGACCCTGACCTTGAGCAGTATCCTACCTTCACCAAGAATGATGCCACAATACAGAGATAAGATGATCAGCTTTAACAATTGGCTTAAACTCTGGTGTCATTCAAAGGGGATCCAATGTCTGTCTGCCTGGGATGACATGCTGGACAAGCCACGCTTTTCAAGGGACGGCTTGCACCTGTCACCCTGGGATTCGGATATTGGCAAAGGCTCTTGCCACCCCATAGTGCCTTTTTTAGGCAAGGCTCAAATTCTAAACCTACCACCCTAGAACACAAAAAGGAAAAACTAAGGGTAATGCTGCTCAATGCCAGAAGTCTAAATCTCAAAATGCACGCACTCGAGGCCCTTCTCAGTATGGAGAACATCGATGTCTGTGCAGTGACAGAAACCTGGTTCAAGGCTCCTGAGAGCACCCCAGCACTATCAGGTTTTACCTCTTATCATGCGTTCCGGCCCCAAAATCTGGACAATACCAAGAAAGGAGGGGGGGGTATCCATATTCATCAAAGACACCCACACCTCAAGACTGGTGGCAACACACGATGCATCGGAGACCATCCAGGTGCAATTAACCATAGGCAAGACTGCTCTGCAAATTGTAGCATGTTACAGGCCACCCTCACAAACTCAGGAACCTCACATGGCCTTCCTGAAAACACTAGAGGGATAAATGTATCACCAAACACCATCATACTAGGTGACTTCAATTACCCTAATATAGACTGGGAACACTACTCAAGCCCAAACACCCTAGCCCAAAAGTTCCTGGAATTCATAAACTCAAATGCCATGGAACAACTAGTCACCATCCCCACAAGAGGAGAAAACATACTTGATCTCATCATCACGAACATGGGAGCACAATGTTCAACACCGAAGTATACCCCTCACTGGTGAGATCAGATCACAAACTAATCTCGCTGGAGGTCCTCATCCCACCCCACCTGAAATAAAAAGACCACAGTAAAGAACTTCGAAAGCCGACTTCACACTTCTAAAGACTAGTGTGGTCTCCTTTTAGGCCCCGAGCCGACGGAAAACAGTACTCAAGCCACTGAATCACTTACAAATGCCTTCTACCAGCACCTGCAGGACTGCATGGATAAGGAAATCCCAAGCAAAACAAAGACTCTTTGTACCAAAGGCAAGCGTCCACTCTGGTGGACCCCAGCCATAAACAAACTCTACAACAAAAGGAGGAAGCTACTACAAGATAGAGCAAAATCCTTAAAAGGTAAGACACCCTTGATCACTATAAGTAAAAAACTAAGAGCTCTCATAAAATCATCCAAAGCAAATTTTGAGAGAAAATAGCTAAAGACTCAAAAGACAATCATAAGGCCTTCTTTAGCTATGTTAGAAACCTGGGAGGAAACTCCCAGATATGCTCAGAACTAGTTCAAAATGATGTGAAGATTACTGATCCTACAGACATTGCCAACATACTGGCTGACAGGTTCAGTGCAAACTTCTCCCCTCCAAAAAGGAGAGATATCTATACCAGCGATTGCAGCCCCCAAACATCTCCAACGCCCAAGTGAGAACTGCTCTCTCCAAAGCAAAACACAGCATCCATGGGACCTGATGGTGTCCCTGGCTGTGTGCTCCACGAACTCAACGAGGAATTAAACCCACAGCTAGGACAGCTGTTTAATCATAGTCTTACCTCTGGATACGCACCCAGGAGTGGCGACTGCAACTGTGGTCCCACTTCACAAAGGCGGTGCCTCCACCGACCCTGGAAATTACCGCCCATTAGCTTGACAAGCCTTATCTGCAAAGCCATGGAGAGGATCATAATGGACCTCATAAATAAAGACATAGGAATTTGCAGACTTTGGATCCATCCCAGTTTGGCTTTGTCAAAGGCAGATCATGCCTTCTAAACTTGGTTGACTTTTCAAACAGTCACCAAAGCCATTGATGAGGAAAGGCAGTCCATACAGCCTACCTCGATCTGGCGAAGGCCTTTGATACAATACCCCACTCGGGTATCATTGAAAACTCATCAGCTTAAATGTTAACCCATACATCACAAGATGGGTTGCAAACTGGCTGAGTGACAGAACCCACAGGGTCAGAGTTGCTGGCGCCATGTCAGACTCAAAGCCTGTCACAAGTGGTGTACCACAGGGCTCAGTCCTGGGCCCACTCTTGTTTGGCATCTACTTTTCGAAGTACAAGCAAACACAGGAGGGTTATGGCTGACAAAGTTTGCAGATGACTGCAAACTGGGCGCCATAGTAGAAAGCACATCTGACACAGATATCCTTCAGAAGGGTCTCACAAAAACGGATAACTGGTGCCAGAGCCATGGCCTAAAGTTAAATGCCAAAAAATGCATAGTCATACCCTTCGGGAAAAACAAGGTTACCCCTAGCTACCAAATAGGTGGCAATCCACTGAGTACAGAAGAAGTTATCAGGGACCTGGGGACCCAGGTTGATAGTAGTCTGTCATTCGACACCCATGTAGCTAAAGTAGTTAGGAAGACCTTCTACATTGCCCACCTTATCATGAAGGGATTCTCATCTAGATCAAGGGAGGTCATAGTCTCCCTATACTCATCACTCATCAGACCAATGATTGAGTACAATGCCCCATTCGAATGTATCTGACCCGACACTTGCAGCAGCTGGAGAGGCCACAAAAGTTCCTCACCAAAAGGATAAAGGGTCTCAAACATCTGTCCTATGCTGCCCGACTGAAAGAACTCCAGCTCTATTCAGTCGCACCGCTTGCTCAGAGGTGACCTTTGCCTAACATACAAGGCCATGTCAAACCCAGATTTGATGAATATGCTTCACCTCAAAAATCTAGATCCGTCAGAGCCACAAGGGCGGAGACTTAAACCTCGACACGGCTATTAATAGGACGTGCTGGAGGGATAGATTCATCACCCAAAGACTCCCTATGCTGTGGAATAAAATCCCGGTATATGTGAGGCAGAGCACCTCGCTGGCCTTGTTCAAGAGAAATCTTGACCAATGGATGGGAGATCGCAGATATACCCCAGGGATTACCTCAGTGTCACTGCTCAACAGAGGCACAGCAAAATAATGGGTATAGTTCCCCATACTAAAGGGGTGGCGTAAGCCACAAAACTATGGGCTAGGCTTGTAAATGCCCTCGGGCAGATAGCCTAGTATGAACCTATGAACCTATGAACCTATTGTATTGTAATGTATTGTATTGTGTTGTATTGTATTGGTATGTTGAGGTGCCTCCTTTGTGGAGTGGAACCACTGCTTCTGTGCACCAGTGTACAGGTACATATCCTGTAGTCAGGCTAGTGTTACATAGCACTTCTATATGTGTGTTTAGCTCCTGTCAGAGTTCATGTAGCATGCAACCGGGGATACCATCAGGCCCCATTCATGTTGTGTATTCTGCTTTCCTGAGGGCGGCTCTCACCTGGACATCTGTGATGACAGGGAGGTTACAGTCAGCTGGGATAACTATGTCTTATTTTGGGGGAGAGGGAGGGGTGAAACCTGCACTGAACCTGTCTGCCACAATGTTGTCAATATCTGTGGTTTCAGTGAATTATTTGTTGTTGTGTACTAACTATACACATAGTGGAGGGATTCTGACCAGGTTGCTAACATAACTGAAGAAGGCCTTGTGGTTATCTGTAGTGTCCCTCTTGATTTCCCTCTCAAAGTTGCCCATGGATGTTTGTATGAGGGAAAATAGATCCTTACTAGTGCTGCTCAGACATGCCTTCCCTTTATGGAATTATGCTCTGTCTTGCAGTAGCTTCCATCTTTTGTAATACAATCTGTCTATGGCTGGGGTCCACCAGACAGGATGCTGTCCCTTTGTGGAGAGTTTCTTGGCCATATATGGGACTGCATGATCCATGCATTCTCGGAGATGTCCATAGAAAGCATTCGTGAAGGGGTCAGCATTGTGGGTTGTGTCTTCCACTGGCCCAGTGGGCGGAAAGGATACCATGTCACTGTTACAAAGTGTAAAGTTTGCATTTGCAATGTTATTCACTATAGTCGTTTGTGCTGGTGGTGGAGGTGGGATATGTATATCCAGGGCAATTAGTTTGTGGTCAGCTCACAGTAGTTGATGATGTAGCCCATACAGTACCTAGATACAAACCCCCAGAGTGAGGAGGTGCTCTGGACCTGAATCAGTGTTCTGACTGCTGGGATTTGGTAGTATGTCATATGGAGTGTGCGAGGTACTGTTGCACAGTTGCTGGCTGAGCACTGATACCTGGCCATTTACATGTGTATCCACCAATAGACAGACAGATGCTATATATGTGAGATATGTCGTATAATAACAGTCGAGTAGCATGTGTAGTATGTGTGCCAAATTCTGCTGACATATATTGCTGATATCAGGTTATTTCCTTTTTCAGGAACATGGCTCACCCGCGAAATCCAGCTTACTCCATAGCTGAGGATGAGGAGATACACCAGAGCCTGGTGCGGGATTATGCAATACTCTTTTCCCGCACCAGCCAGAATCAGCAGGAGAGGGCTGCACTGTGGCAAGACCTGGTCCGTCGGGTAAATGACATAGGCATGCATAATAGGACATATGAGCAGGTACGACATCACTGCAGAGATTTAATCAGAAATGTCCGTCAGCATGCGTCGGATATCCACAGGCAACAGGTCGCCACAGGTGGTGGGGTGACTACACATCCCCCACTCACCAGACTGGAGGGACTACTCATGAGTGTAGTGGCTCCAGTATGCCAACAACAACAACAACAGCAGCAGACATGCATTATGATGGAGGCTGGAGCCACGCAGCAGCAAGACTATGAGCGTGCAGGTAATATGCAATATGTATAGTTGACTGTTGTGTACACTGGTAGTTAATGCATGTGTGAGGTGTGTCCTTGGTTTGTAGCTGTCATCATAGTATTTAATGTGCAAGTGTGATATCCTCAATATCAGCAGCTGACTTGTGAAAGGTGACTGTTGTACTATTGACCTGTATCATACTCAGTAACAGTGGCACAGTCGTGCACACTAACATTAGTTTCCTCACTTCTGCAGGTCCCTCCGGTGTAACAGCAATGCAGCCTATCCATGCTGGTGAGTGTGTATTAACAATACCTTTAATAGTCTTGATAGTAATAGTAATATTAGGCTCACTTAGTAGTGCTCTGTGTATGCATGCAGGTGTGTCTGTGTCTGTGTGTTGATATCTCGCATACTGAGTAGTGTACAACTGTGTGCATGTGTGCATGTGTGCACCTGTGCATGTGTGCACGTGTGCATGTATGCATGTGTGCACCTGTGCATGTGTGCATGTGTGCATGTGCGCATGTGTGCACCTGTGCATGTGTGCACGTGTGCACGTGTGCATGTGTACACGTGTGCATTTGTGCATGTGTGCACCTGTGCATGTGTGCATATGTGCACCTGTGCATGTGTGCATGTGTGCACCTGTGCATGTGTGCATGTGTGCACCTGTGCATGTGTGCACCTGTGCATGTGTGCATGTGTGCATGTGTGCATGTGTGCATGTGTGCACGTGTGCATGTGTGCATGTGTGCACCTGTGCATGTGTGCATGTGTGCACATGTGCATGTCTGGACCTGTGCATGTGTGGATGTGTGCATCACTGGTAATATTGTGTAGACATTGTAAACTGTGTTTCCTGTTTCCCACCCACAGGTTCTGGTGCTGCTCTGGTGTCATGCAGCAGGGAATCTGAAGCAGATGCCATGGGTACTGATAATGATGACATCTGTGTAATTGCACAGGAAGGTATGCCAGGGTCCATCATTGGTCAGCCGATTGACAGTACACAGCTGTCAACCCCATCAATGCGCACAGTTATCCTGCCAATACACCCTTTTTCACCATTGTCCCTAGGTGATGGACAGCATACAGTGGGCATTGACCAGGGTAATGTGGTATCTGTGGCACATGCCTCCCCACACAGCAGCCATGGGCATGGCCCTGAGATGGTACCACACAGACAGATGTCCATGGGTTCTCGTGGGAGCATCCGTGGGCGTACTGCCCCTGTCAGTCATGCCCACAGAGGTCTTACAACCTCAGCTATGTTTTGGGCTGTCATGCAGGCATAGTCACGTATGGAACGTTACACCAGACAGGGTCTGATGGAGCTGACAGCATGTCACACAGCCATGACTGACAGTATGAGTGACATTGCGGCTGCCATCCATAATTTCACTGATGTCACATACAGACGTTGTGGGGACATATTAGACTGGTTCCACAACTACATGTCCATGAACCAGGGCGATGGTGGACGGTTGAGGCATTGACATGGGCGTATGCCAGCAACAGCAGCAGCTGGCAGTCGTCGTGGATGACAACAGGGCCGCGGCTGCCCCCATAGTGCCAGCAGCAGCCCCAGCAATGCTGGGTCTGTGCTGTCATCAGACTGCCCCAGGAGACCATGTGCACGTGGCTCTGGCCAGGCCCGACAGGGATCTGTGTCCAGTCAATGAACACCTGCTTCTGATGACAGTACCCAGTCTGGGTTTGTACCGGATACAGTCCGTAGCACCCCTGCAAGGCACAGGTACCGTGTCCGTGGCCAGAGACACTGATCTGTATGACCTGGCAGGTACAGTCTGTGGCTGTCCACAAACACCAGTATATGGCAGCCATGAGGTGAAACTGTGTGCATCCATACACACATGCAAATTGACAACACCTAGGGCTACCGCATACACACACACAATGCATCAACATTGCCCCACCTTGTACTGCTGTCCCTCACCAACACACATGCACATACATGTCAATTGGTGGTATTCGTGGCTGACTCAGGAATACCAAGTTCCCATCCTGTGCATATGATGAAACTGTGCCACCTCCTGCAATCTGTAACATCAGTGCAGGTACAGGTTAACATGTTGCTGATGCACAGGGTGACTACATAGACGTGTAGTAATAGTATCATGTTGTTAACAGTACTGTGTGCTGAAATAATTGTGGGTATATCACAGCATGCCTGATGCAGTAAGGGTATGATTGTCATGTACTGTTGTCTACACCCATGGTAAGTACCATAGTGTATCATCTGCACATGTTGGCATGCTGGTGGTAAGGGTGTCAACAGAAGGCTACATACATAGGTAGCACAGGGGGATAAGGTAATGAAAGTATTAATATGCAATGATGGACATGTAAACTGCAAGTGGCATGTTGCCCACACTAGACTCTGCAATGCGGATGTTTGGGGATGTTGATATGTGTGCAGTACTACATGACTGGTACAGGACATACAGGAGCACCCTAGCACTGCAAGCTCACATCTCATACCATGCTAGACAGCCCCAACACACAAAACTAACTGTCACAGGAGGGAGGGTCCCCATACATGTCTGGGATACTGTGGTGGCAGGCCAGGTAGCATACATCCTACTAAGTATGGAACCACTGAGTGAAGTCTCTGTGTCTATTATTTGACATGTGTATTACTGCAGGTATGAGCACATGGGTTTCCATCCAGTTATTGTACATCCTGATGGTACATGGTCTGTACACTTGTGTGCGCTGAGTCTGGACCCTAGCCATCTGACCTGTGTATTTCCATGTACATGTGCATAGTGCCTGCATATTTGCAGTGTTACCTACTGGAAGTGGTACAGCTTGTTTGTTGTACAATGGACTACATGCAGCCCTGCTTACTGTAGCTTTGTTTGCATGCATGTTTACTTGCAATTACCCTGGAATACTGATCCCACCTGCAATGCATAGTTACAGAGCTTCTGTGGACTCCTAATGACATCTGCATAGCTTACTATATGTATGTCCATTTCTCACTTGACAGAACGTCACTGTTTGTCCTGTTCACATGTACGTTGCCTGGGACACATTGCATATGACTTACCTGGCATTTGTCCATGTGAGCAGTCATATATGTCACTGCTAACTAATCACAGGCACTACACCCTCACATACTCATCTTCTGTTGAACCACCTGCTTCGCTAGGGATGGCTTGCACCTGTCACCCCTGGGCTTTTGGATATTGGCAAAGGCTCTTGCTACCCCCATAGTGCCTTTGTTAGGCAAGGCTCAAATGACACACCCACCTTCATAGGTATCACAAGGGATAAGAAACTAAGAGTAATGCTACTCAATGCCAGAAGTCTAAACCTCAAGATGCATGCACTCGAAACTCTCCTTAGCATGGAGAACATCGATATCTGTGCAGTAACAGATACCTGGTTCAGGGCTACTGAGAACACCCCAGCACTACCAGGTTATACCTCATACCATGCTTTTCAGCCCCAAAACTTGGACCAAACCACAAAAGGAGGGGGAGTATTGATATTCATCAAAGATACCCAAACCTCCAGGTTGGTGGCAAAGCACCAAACATCAGAGACTATCCATGTGCAACTAACAATGGGTAAAACTGCCTTCCATGTTATAGCCTGCTACAGACTACCCTCCCAAACCCAAGAACCACACTTGGCCTTCCTGAGAACAGTGGAAAATATGAAGGTCTCTCCAAACACCATTATATTGGCTGACTTCAACTACCCAAACATAGACTGGGAGCATGACTCTAGCTCCAACACCCTAGCCCAAAGATTCCTAGAATATATGAACTCAAATGCTATGGAACAACTTGTTACCACTCCCACAAGAAGGGAGAACATACTGGACCTGATCATCACCAACATGGGTACTCTATGCTCCAGACCAGAAGTGTATCCCTCACTGGTAAGATCAGACCATAAACTAATCTCACTGGATATTCACATCCAGACCCCACCCCCTGCCCAGAAAACCACAGTGAACAACTTCTCTAAAGCAAATTCACACTCCTCAAACCTGAGGTGGAAACCTTCAAAGCCCCTGGGCCTGTGGAAAATACGGACCAGACTGCAGATTCCTCTATAAACGAATTCTATGGACACCTTCAGGAATGCATGGATCATGCGATCCCGAATAAAACCAAGACCCAATCCTCCAAAGGCAGACGTCCTGTCTGGTGGACCCCAGCCATAAACAAACTATACAATAGAAGGAGGAAGCTACTAAATGATACAGCAAAATCCCGAAAAGGGAAGGCATCACTGATCAGTATTAGCAAAACACTACAGGCACTCATAAGATTGTCTAAGGCCAGCTTCGAGAGAAAATTGCACAGGACACTAAGCATCATCACAAGGCTTTCTTTAGTTATGTTAGGAACCTGGGTGGTAATACCCAGATATGCTCAGAGGTAGTCCAAAATGTCAATAGAAACACCAAACCCACAGACATTGCCAACATCCTAGCTGACAGGTTCAGCGCAAACTTCTCCCCCCCACTCCACACCGAAAGGACAAATATTTATCCCAGCAGAGTGCTGCCCCCCTGACATCTCAGATGCTCAGGTAAGAGCTGCCCTCTCCAAAGCAATACACACTGCATCAATGGGACCAGACAGTGTCCTGGGCTGTGTCCTACATCAACTCCAAGAAGAGCTACACCCAAACATAAAACTACTGTTCAATCCCAGCCTTACTACAGGATATGTGGCCAAAGAGTGGCGTACAGCAACAGTGGTCCCTCTACAGAAAGGTGGTGCCTCAACGGATCCTGGACACTATTGCCCCATAAGCCTGACTAGCTTGGTCTGCAAAGCTATGGAAAGGATCATCATGGACCTCATAAATAAAGATATTGGGGACCTACAGACACTGGATCATACCCAGTTTGGCTTTGTTAAGGGCAGATCCTGCCTCTCAAACCTGGTTGATTTCTTTGAAACAGTCACCAAGGCCATTGACGAGGGGAAGGTGGTCCACACAGCCTACCTTGACCTCGCAAAAGCCTTTGATACAATACCCCACTCGGGCATTCTAGAGAAGCTCACCAGCTTAAATATAAACCCCTATGTCACTAGATGGATTGCACACTGGCTCAAGGACAGAACCCACATGGTTAGAATTGCTGGAGCCATACCAGACTCCAAACCAGTTACAACTGGTGTCCCACAAGGCTCAGTCCTGGGACCTCTCTTGTTCGGTATATATTTATCGGAGGTACAGGCAAACATGGAAGGACTGTGGCAGACCAAATTCGCAGATGACTGCAAACTGGCCACCATAATCGACTCTCCAGCCAACACAAGTATCCTCCAAAAGGGCCTCATAGAAACAGACAACTTGTGCCAGAGCCATGGCCTCAAGCTGAATGCCAAAAAGTGCATAGTCATCCCCTTTGGCAAAACAAAGTGCCCACAAAGTACCACATAGGTGGTAATCCATTAAGTACAGAAGAAGTAATTAGGGACCTGGGGACCCAAGTTGATAGCAATCTCTCATTTGACAACCACGTGACCAAAGTGGTTAGAAAAACATTTTATATAGCCCACCTCATCATGAAGGGATTCACATCTAGATCAGGGGAGGACATTGTGCCTCTTTACTCATCCCTCATCAGGCCCATAATTGAGTACAATGCCCTGTTGGGATGTACCTTACCAGACACCTGCAGCAACTGGAAAGACCCCAAAAGTACCTCACCAAGAGGATCAAAGGGCTCAAACAGATGCCATATGCTGACCAGTTAAAGAAACTCCAGCTCTACTCAGTGGCATACCGCCTGTTCAGAGGCGATCTGTGCCTGATGTATAAAGCCATGTCAAACCCGGAATTAATGGGCATGCTGCACCTCAGAATATCTAAATCCCATCGAGCTACATGCTCGAGAGACTTGAACCTCAGCACTGAATTAAATAGGACATGCTGGAGGGACAGATTCATAACCCAGAGGCTCCCTTCACTCTGGAATAAAATCCCAGTCCAGGTTAGGCAGAGTCCCTCATTGACTCTCTTCAAGAGGAATCTTGATGAGTGGATGGGACATCATAGGTTTACCCCGGGTATCACTTCTGTGTCACTGTTAGACAGAGGCACAGTATACTAACCTTGAAAAAGGGCATAGCAAGATAGATTTACAATGGATGGCGACAGCCAAACACATTCTGGCTAGGTTTATAAATGCCCTAGGGCAGATAGCCTAGTATGAACCTATGAACCTATGTACCTTGTTCCCCATTGGCCCTATGTGCTGTTAATCACCATGGCAATCACAATACTATGGTAGCATGTGCAAAGGTCAGTTGTCAGTCACCTCTATGGTACAGTTGTGGAATATGTGAGTCATGTGGCAATGTCACAGCTGCCACATGTACACAGTCAACCCTCTCCCCTACACATGGACGTACAACACATGTATGAGATGGAACCTCAAGCACTCTGAACCCAGTACTGGCATAACCTGTCAGGTGGCATGAAATACTACAGTGACTACAATACCAGTCTGATGTAGACCTACACTGACAGCAATACAAGCACGTGAACACACTGGGCCATTCGTGGAGCCTAAGAATAGCATCCTGCCTGAGCGGCAGACACCTCTGCAGCTGACATATAGGCATACGTTATGCCGGAACACATCACGCATAACACATAGCACACAAATCCTGTGTGCCAAACAGTCACAGCCTGTACAGCTAGACAACACACCTGCTACAGTTGTGTTAGGTACCTTTATTGTCCGGTACAGTGAGGTCACGCTGGATCAGGCTGGAAAAGATGAAGGTCACAGTGATATGCCCGTGGGGCACTATGGTCCACCACATAACACAAGCATACAGGTCAGTCAGAGGCATGGACACATATGACTCAGTCATTGTCCATGCCACTATGGCTGACCTGTGATTTACCTCCCTGGACTACATGATAGGGAACATGGAAGGGCTCTCTGAGTATGTGGCACAGGCTGGTATGACCCTGACCTTGGTTGGCATCTTACCCTCACCAGGAATACTGATGTATTACTGAATGCTGATGAATTACTGTAGCTACAACACCCTAGCTGAAAGTTTCCTAGCATGTAGTCACTGCATTGCTATGGAACAACTTGTTACCACTCCCACAACAGGTGAAAACATGCAGCACCTGTTCATCAACAACATGTAGACTATATGCCCCAGACCAAATGTGTATCCCTCACTGCTAGGTTGATACCATCTACATATCACACTGTATATACACATACCACATGCAGCACCCACACAGAAGACCACAGTCATAATGTTATCCAGTGCAAATACCATGTATTCATATGTGGCAGGCATCAGACATGGTAACTATTGAAGGTCGCAGGTACATATGTGTATTTGGCACACACATACATCATCTGTGTCCATTGCCATTACTGGTTTAATCGATGTCATGCATTACTGTGAACAACAACCCACACACATGGGCATTCTGTGTGACAAAAACACACGTTGCATGTCTGGAATCCAATGCCATAACTAACTGTGCTATGACAGTAGTGAGAGATGCAGTAGCAGAGCGTGCTATTTGCATTACTGGGAGATTTGCCCTCTTCCGCTGTACTTGTAGGGTACTGACATCACCTCTGTGTAGAGATTGGAATATGCAGCAGCTGGTGTGTTGTACTGGTTGGCAAAAGGGTCAGTTCTCTCACACACGCACTACTTTCACCTTCTCCAACTCACACTTGCAGGATTCAAACCCCTACTTAACTATGTTATGACACTTGAGATGGACGGACGCATTAGCAGAGCGCGCTATTCGCATTACTGGGAGGTTTCTCTTCTCCTGCCTTACTTATAGGGTGCTGACATCATCAGTGTTTAGAAAGGGGAATGTGCATCCTGTACTGTGTTCTCCTAGTTGCCAAAAGGGACATTTTTTTCATACAGACTTGCACACACACTAACCCCCTCCACACACACTTAACAGGATTCAAGCCTCCACCTAACTATGTTATGACACTCAAGACGGACGCATTAGCGGAGCGCGCTATTCACATTACTGGGAGGTTTCACTTTTCCTGCTGTACCTATAGGGTGCTGACATCATCAGTGTTTAGAAAGGGGAATGTGCATCCTGTAGTGTGTTCTCCTAGTTGACAAAAGTGACTTTCTTTCATACAGACTTGCACACGCACTAACCCCCTCCACACACACTTAAGAGGATTCAAACCCCTACCTAACTTTGCTATGACACTCAAGACGGATGCATTAGCAGAGCGCGCTATTCGCATTATTGGGAGATTTTCCTTCTCCTGCTGTACTTATAGGGTGCTGACATCATCAGTGTTTAGAAAAGGGAATGTGCATCCTGTAGTGTGTTCTCCTAGTTGCCAAAAGGGACATTTCTTTCATACAGACTTGCACACACACTAACCCCCTCTACACACACTTAGCAGGATTTAAACCCCTACCTAACTATGCTATGACACTCGAGACGGACGCATTAATGGAGCACGCTATTCGCATTACTGGAGGTTTCCCTTCTCCTGCTGTACTTATAGGGTGCTGACATCATCAGTGTTTAGAAAGGGGAATGTGCATCCTGTAGTGTGTTCTCCTAGTTGCCAAAAGGGATATTTCTTTCATACAGACTTGCCCATACACTAACTCCCTCCACACACACTGAGCATTAGCAGGATTCAAACCCCTAATTAACTATGTTATGATACTCGAGTTGGACGCATTAGCGGAGCGTGCTATTTGCATTACTGAGAGGTTTCCCTTCTCCTGCTGTACTTATAGGGTGCTGACATCATCAGTGTTTAGAAAGGGGAATGTGCATCCTGTAGTGTGTTCTCCTAGTTGCCAAAAGGGATATTTTTTTCATACAGACTTGCACACACACTAACTCTCTTCACATACACTGAGCATTAGCAGGATTCAAGCCCCTACCTAACTATGTTAGGATACTCAAGATGGACGCATTAGCGGAGCGTGCTATTCGCATTACTGGAAGGTTTACCTTCTCCTGCTCTACTTATAGGGTGCTGACATCATCAGTGTTTAGAAAGGGGAATGTGCATCCTGTAGTGTGTTCTCCTAGTTGCCAAAAGGGACATTTCTTTCATACAGACTTGCACACACACTAACCCCCTCCACACACACTGAGCATTTACAGGATTCAAACCCCTCCCTAACTATGTTATGACACTCAAGACGGACGCATTAGCAGAGCGCGCTATTCGCATTACTGGGAGGTTTCTCTTCTCCTGCTGTACTTATAGGGTGCTGACATCATCAGTGTTTAGAAAGGGGAATGTGCATCCTGTAGTGTTTTTTTCCCAGTTGCCAAAAGGGACATTTCCCTCACACAGACTTGCACACACACCAACCCCACTCATCCACACACACTGCGCATTTGCAGGATCCAAACCCCTACTTAACTATATTATGACACTTGAGGGAGACGCATAAGCAGAACGCACTATCCGAATTACTGGGCATGTGCTCTGCACCTGCAGTATTTATAGGGTGCTGACATCATTATTTCTACAGAGGTATGTACATCTAGTACTACCTGTCAGTTGGGGGATAGCATATATATGCATTTGCAGCCACCTACGTCAGGGTCAGATATGCACATCGCACTGGCAGGTTATGTTTTATACCATGCTTCGTGACCACAGGACCTGTAACACACAACACAACCAGTCCTGACCACCCCTCCCACATCCAGGACACACACTTTGCTTCCCTGGGAACAGTGCCAGGATATGCAGGTGTTCACATACACCATTCCAGTTGTTAACGTCAGGTACAGGCATATTGTGTGTGGGAACTACTCAGGCCTCTACAACATTACCCTACAGCCACTACAATTTGTGAGTCCATGTGCTATGGCAGAACCACTCACCACAGCCACAAGGGGGAATACATATTGCACCTGACCATCTACAACATGGGTACTCACTGTTCCACACCAGAGGTAGACCACCATTGTTGATATCTGACTATACCCACCTTTCCCTGGCCATCCATATCCCATCCCCACCCCCAGGCAAGGTTGTCACTGCAAACAAACTGTATTTATCAAAAGCAGACTTTACACTTGTGAAGACTGGGGTTGAAGACTTCAAAGGACCCATGCTGGGGGAGTATACAGGCCACTCTGCATAATCCTTCACAATTGCATTCTATGAGCATGTGGAAGGTTTGCATTGATCATGCTATCCCAAATATACCCATGACTGCTTCACAACAGGACACCTGTCAGATGTACACCAGCCATATATGAGATGTCCAACAGACAGAGTGAGCTAATACATTGCAGAGCAGTAGCCCACAGAGGGAGGAAATCTCTGAACAGTACTGGCATGACACTTCAATCCCTCATAATCATCATGACACAGTGTTGACAGTGAAATTGTCCAGACAATGCAGATAAGGCTCCCCTCAGTCTGTTATTGACGCCCACTTACTGTTAGAGGTCCTCAGCAACCCTCTTCCAGCACACACCAACAACATGGCTGTGGCTTAGCAAATTCAAACCCTGGGATCTCCACTGTGTCCCTGCTTGACAGAGGCACAGCACACTAGCCTCACACGTTGCCTTATGTGACCTACTTTACAGTGGCACAGTAGCCTACTGTACTGGGGAGGCAGACGCCAAGCACACTCTGGCTAAGCTGTCATTCCCTAGGGCAAACAGCCTAGTGTTGACCTCTACACCCATATGTTTAATTGTCAGATGCACATTATTTGTTGCTGATAGACTGTTTGCAGGTCTTTATTGCCATAGCATTCCCTGTTTGTATGAACAACTTGTGTATCTGTGGAAGATGTTTGCATATGGGAGGGATCCACTATATCACGTATGTCTCTGTAGTCATTTAACTGTGTGCACTGGGCAGATTGCTGTAATGTGGTTGGTTCATGGAATAATACGTACAAATACCAGATATGTGTGGCCAAATGCTAAACTGAGATTTGGCCTAAGTGTGTGAGCATGCCCAGTTCAGCCTTCCCATGGCATGTTGTCTGACATATGTCTCATTTATCCAAGTGTGTGAGCATGCCCAGTGTGAGCTTTCCATATGTTGAACTCTGCAGCCCACCACATTTGTGGATGAGTGAACTTCAACAAATATCTCCCGTTTATGGTTGTGTGTTGTGTCATGTTGTGTAGTTACTGTCCAACTGCTTTGTGTGTGAACACAACAGGGATTTTACTGTGCCTGCAGGGTTTGCATGGGATACTTTGCATACAGTTGTCAACATCCTTTCATACTGACCTAACACTGTAGTACCGTATAGTGTACTGGTTCAGTACTTTCACTGTGGTGGACAGTATCCTGGGCTTTAGTCCTATCACTGCTTTACAGTTCCATAGTGAGCACAACAGCCTGGTTAGGGGCCAGTTGTGCACATCTGACCATGTTGCATTATGTTCAGATATGAACTACTTAAACCAGGCTTGTCCAACATTGGTAGTGTATTCCACAACATAGGTGTACATTTGCAAACACTAGCGATGTGCCTTAGGCCATTTCTAATGCACAGCTTGCCCCTAGGTAGGCAGTATGGCAGTGTGTGTAGCTGCAGTTTGTTTAATCAGGCAACACATGGCATCTGTTCAAGCTCTTTGATACTCCTGGTGAGGTACTGTTGGGGACTTTACAGTTGATGGAGGTGTCTGCTGAGGTACATCCCACAGGGGCTATTATAGTCAATTGTAACGCTGATGAAGGATGACTGCAGAGCCACAATGACCTCCCCTTATTTAGATCTGACAACCTTCATGATTAGGTGGGTATATGGTATGTTTCTGTAAACACTACAGCCACATGTTTGTCCAATGCAGGATATCTATCACCTTGTGTCCCCAGGTCTCTCATTACATACATGCTAAGTATGTAATGGGTTAACACCTATGTGGTAATTGGTGGGCACTTACTGTATATCCATGGGGGTTGACTATACACTTTTCTGCAATTAGCTTGCTGACATGGCTATGGCACCAGTTGTGTGTTCCTATGTGGCCCTTTTGTGGGATGCTTGTGTCAGCTGGAGGGTCAGATATGGTGGGCAGTTTGTAGTCCTCTGCAAACATGTTCAGACACAGTCCTTTGGCCTGTACTATTGGGACATATATACCAAATGAGGGAGGTCCCAGGACCAAGCCTTGTGGGATGCCAGTTATATCTGGTTTGTAGTCTGACATGGCTGCAGCATGTCTGACCATGTCAATTCTGTCCTTGGTCTGGTTTGCAACCCCTCTACTGACATAGGGGTTTATATTTAAGCTGGTGAGCATATCTATAATGAACACATAGGGTATTGTATGGAAGCCTTTGCAAGGTCCAGCTACACTGTGTGGACCACATTGCCCTCATCAATGACCTTAATGACTGTTTCAAATGAGTCAAACATGTTTAGGGGCAGGATCTGCACTTAAGAAAGCCACACTGTGTAGGGTCCGGTGTCAGTAGGTCCCCAGTATCTTTATGTCTGTGGTACATGCTGATCCTTTCCATAGCTGTGCAGACCAAGCTTCTCAGGATTCTGGGGTGGTTGTTTTCAGTATCCATTCAGGCAACACCTTTGTTGAGAATGACCACTGTTGTACACTGCTCTTTGGGTACATATCCTGTGGTAAGGCTGACATTGAGCAGTAGTGTGATTTGGCATTCCATTCTTCTTGGAGTCCATGTTGGACTCAGCCCAGGACACCATCTCATACCATTGCTGCTGTGTGTTTTGCTTTGTAGATGCTGGCTGTTACCTCAGCATCTGCAATGTCAGGGGGCCAGCAGTCTGCTGGGATAGATATTTTGCATTCTGGGGGGGGGGTTTGCACTGCATCTGTCAGGATGTATGTTGGCAATATGTGTGTGTGTTTGGTATGTTGTTTGTAATATTTGTGTGATTCAGAGCATATCTGTGAATTCCCAATGCGGTTCCTACCATCAGTTGAGGAAGCCTTGGGATTCTCCTTAGTGTCCTGTACAATTTGTATCTTCATAGGTTCATAGGTTCATACTAGGCTATCCACCCTAGGGCATTTGTAAGCCTAGCCAGAGTGTGTGTGGCTTTCGCCACCCCTTGCTATGTGAATATTATGGCCACTTATGATTTGCTTTGCTGTGCCTCTGTCTGGACATGACACAGTAAAGACCCCCAGTGTAAATCTACAATCATCCATCCACTTGGCAAGATTCCTGTTGAAGAGTGTCAGTGAGGGGCTCTGCCTAACATGGGGTGGGATTCTGCTCCAGGGTGTGGGGAGCCTCTGGGTTATGTATCTGTCCCTCCATCACATCCTATTTCATTATGTGTTGAGGTTGACATCTCTCACTCTCACAGCTCTGATGGCTTTGAGTTTTCTGGGGTGAAACATGTCCATTACTCCTGTGTTGGACATGGCCTTGTACAACAGACATACAATGCCTCTGTGTAAGTGGTAAGTGACTGCATTCAGCTTGAGTGTCTACAGCCAGGCAGCATATGACATATATTTGAGACCCTTTATCCACTTGGTGAGGTACCTTTGAGGTCTTTCTAACTGCTGCAGGTGTCAGGTAAGGTACATCCCAAATGAGGCATTGTACTAGATTATGGGTCTGATAAGAGAACAGTATAGGGGCACAATGACCTCTGTTGATGTAGATGTGAATCCTTTCATGATACTGTGTCCAATATAGACAGTCTTCCTAGCCACATTGGCAATGTGAGTGTCACATAACAGGTTACTGTCCACTTGTGTCCCTAGGTCCCAGATTACTCCTTACATACATAATGGTTTACCACCTATGTGGTAATTTGTGAGTACGTTGTTTGGTATTTGGTGGGACATTCATACTGTCCAGTGTCTTCAGGACGGCTGGGTGGGGTTCCTGTGTGTGAGAGTGTGGTCTGTAGCATGCTACAGACTGTACGGCAGTCTTGCCTATGGTTAGTTGCACATGGGTGGACTCCAATGCCTTCTGCATTGTCAGTTACCTGGACGTATGGGTGTCTGTGCTGAATATGGATACTCACCCTCCTTTTGTGTTTTGTTCCAGGTTTTGGGTCCATAACGCATGGTATGTGGTATATCCTGGTAGTGCTGGTGTGCTGTCAGGAGGCTTGCAGCAGGTTTCTGTCACTGCACAGACATCGATGTTCTCCATACTGGGGAGGGCCTCGGGAGCATGCATATTGAGGTTTACACATCTGGCATTGGTCAGCATTACCCTTATGTTTCTTTACACTTATGTTTTCTAGGGTGGTGAGTTAGTCTTTTCAGCCTTGCCTACGAAAGCTCTATGGAGGTGGCAAAAGCCTTATCCAATATCCAGATGCCCAGGGGTAACAGGTGAAAGCCATCCCTGGAACAGCTGCATGACTTGTCAAGCATGACATCCCAAGCAGACAAACATTGGATCCCCTTGGAATGATACCAGTAATTGTGCCACTTGTTATAACTGATCATTCTGTGTTTGTACTGTGGCATCATTCTTGGTGAGGGTAAGATGCTGCGAACGGTCATTGTCATACCAGCCTGGACTACATAATCGGAGAGCTCATCTATGTCTCTTTTCATGTAGTCCAGGGAGGTACATCTCAGGTCATTCACACCAGCATGGACTATGACTGCATCATATTTCTACTTGCTTTGGGGTGACCTGCATACTTGTGTTATGGGGCATATTGTAGCAGCCTACAGGCAGCTTACTGTACCCTTTCCCTTGTTCAGTCTGGTGTGTGGGACAGCAGCGTGTCTCACTATGGAGCCACCTATTACAACTGTATCAGGCATGTTGTTTCTCCTTCTGGCCTGTGACTGTTTGACACACCAGCTTTGTGTACTATGTGTTGCATGTGCTATGTTTGGAGGTTGTTTGATTGAGTGTCTGCTTTGGAGGCCTCTGTTGGTGTGGTTTGTTTGTAATTTGGGCCTCCGGGAATGTTTTTCTGTGTTTATGTCCTTGGTTTGCAGTTGTCATAGGTCTATGTGGGACTGGGTTTGTAGTGTGTGTGGTTACCTTCTCCTCCTGACTAGTTTTGGGAGTACTGAGTTGAGGGAGCTCAGTCTCCAGTTTGGATAAATGGTCGCATCTCTCACATATATTTGTATTTCTTGGGGGGAGTTGAAGGTTGTCTGTATACTTGGGGCAGGTGTAACATTGCCTCATGATTCACAGATTCAACTTGTTGTAGTTGGCCTTAGTGGATTGTATGTGTGGACATATCTTATTGCCATACTACTGATCAGTGATTACTTCTTTTTTATGTTTGCTCTATCATGTAGTAGCTTCCTCATTCTCTTGCATGGTTTGGTAATGGCTGGAGTCCACCATGCCAGATGCCTGTGTGTATGGCATTGTGTCTTGTTTTAATTTAGGATTGCATAATCCAAGCATTCCTGGCAGTGTTCATGGAATGCCTGTATAACAGGTTCTGAGGTGTGGCCCATATTTTGCACCTGCACAGGGCCTTTGATGTATTCCACATCAGTTTGGAGGAGTGCAACGTTTGATTTACATATGTTTTTCACTGTGGTTTTCTGGCCAGGGACTGTGGTCAGGATGTGTATATCCAGTGTGATTACTCTATGGTCTGGTCTTACCAGTGAGCAATACACTTCTCGTCTTGCCATCCAGTACACATGTTGCTGATTATCACATCCAGTATGCTTACCCCTCTTGTGGGAGTAGTACATTGTTCCTGGGCCTTTTGGTTTATGGATTCTATGAACTTTTGTCCTACAGTGTTGGAGCTAGTATAATGCTCCCAGTCTATGTCTGGGTATTTTCAGTCACCCAATATAATGTGGTTTGGAGGACTTGATATATTCATGTATTCCAACATAGGCCAGGTGCAGTTCCTGGTGTTGTGATGGTAGTCTGTAGCAGGCTATAAACTGGGAGGCAGTTTTAGCCACTGTTACTTGACCATGGCTAGTCCATGCTGCTTCTTGTTGTGGTACCAACATGGGGGTGTGATTATCCTTGACAATTATTGCTACTCACCCTCCTTTTGTAGCTTGTTCCATGTTTTGAGGCTGTACAGCACAGTATGAGGTGTAACCTGGTAGTGTTAGGGTGCTGTTGTGAGCCTTGACCCAGTTTTCTGTTACAGCACAAATATCAACATTCTCCATACTGGGTGAGTTTAGGCTGCATGCATCTTGCTGTTTAGACTTCTAGCATTGGGTAGCATTACATCTAGGTTCTTATCCCTTCTGATACCTATGGAGGTAGGTTTGTGTTTTGAGCCTTACCTATTCAGGGCACGCTGTGGGTAACAACAGCCTTTGCCAGTATCCATACGGCCTGCACTGATAGGTTAACGCCAGTCCTAGCAGGTGGAGCGTCATGTCATGCTCAGCATGTCATCCCAGGCTGGCACACATTGGATCCCCTTTGACTAACTGCAATACTTCAGCCAGTTATTGCAATCGATCATCTCATTGTCATATTGTGGCATGATGCTTGGTGAGGGTAGGATGTTAGTCACGGTCCTCAGATGTGCATATAGTACATGGTGTTACATTACTTAACACATGGCATTCATGCCTCAGGTGGTGCTGGAGGGCTGCCTCTGTCGGATGCACATATTACACTCCCTGTACATGTTTGTGAGCAGGTCATGTCATTTTAGGCATCCCTGTTATTATTTGAGTGAGTCAGAGGGGGTATCATTCCTAGGGTTCCTACTGAGTCAGTGTATGTGCTATGTGTTGCCTCTTTGCCAAGGCCAGGGCATACTGGGCACGCCTCCTTCTGCCTACTGGGGCAGGCTCAGGTTGTTCCTCCTCCGAGTCACACTCTGCCTGTGATGGCCTTGGCAATGGTGGGGGGCTGTTTGGCCCAGCCCTATGCTGGTCCTGCTGCAGCTGTTTTCGCAAGATCATATTATGTAGCATAGCACATACCATGACAATTTGGGTACATGTAGTTGGTGTGTACTGCAAGGCTCCACCAGATGTGTCCAGACACCGGAACCATGACTTGAGCAGCCCAAACACATGCTCTATTACATTACGTGTTTGTGTGTGTGCCTCATTATGGCATTCCTGTTCAGGTGTGTGTGCATTTCTGATGGGTGTCATCAGCCACGGCTCCAGTGCATAACCTGCATCCCCCACTAGGTGTCAGTGTGGGATGTCCCCACTGGCAAATGTCTGGTACAGCTGTGTCAAATGCCAGATGTGGGAATCATGGTAGCTCCCAGGGCAGCCAGCACACACATTCATTATTATGCCCTGGGCATCACACACAACCTAGCAGTTGATGGAGGGGAAGCCCTTGCGGTTAATGTAGGCCCTACCCCGATCACTGGCTGGTGCTTTGATGCGTATGTGCGTGCAGTCTATTGCACCCACTACCTCAGGGTATTCCGCTATTTGCTGGAAGAGACACATATTGCTGGCCAATACCTCATGGGCATTGGTGAAATATACATGATCACCGACATGTGCTGACATGGCATCCAGGAACTGGTGCAGTACCCTGGCGGCTGATGCCTGTGATATCCCCATCATATCACCAGTTGGTCTCTGGAAGGTACCTGTTGCTAGTATTCTTAGGCCAACACATACCTTGGTTTCCACTGTGATGGGTTCCTCTCTGTTGGTTCTGTGTGTGAGGTGTGGCCTGCACAGTTCAACTATTTGCTGCAGGAGGTCTCTGTCCACTCTATAGCGCTCTACTATCTCCAGCTCATGTAACCCGTGGTAGGTGACCCTGGGTCTGTACACTCTTCTCCGTCTCCTCATTGTGGGTTGTCTGGCACCATCTGCATTGTCACCACCCTCAGCAAGTCGCCTATGTCTCATTATGACAGCTATGGCAGACCCTAACATTTCTGCTCTGAGTTCAGTTTTTTCAGTTTTCACTTCTAATAGCTTACTCCTGTCTTGCAGTGTCTCTTGAGAGAAACATCCTGCACTGCTGTTTGCAGAGTTTTAAGTGCTGGGCTGTGCTACTATTCTGCCTGTGTAATTGCCTGCTTCTAATTGTTTTCACCTGCTAGCTCCAGCAGTATTCCCTGCTAGCTTCCTACTAATTCAGTTGCTTCCTTCTTCCTTTCTGTTTCCTCAGGGGGGAGCAGCGTGCATACCAGCAGAAACACGTTCACAGTGGCTTACACGTGCGCACACGTGCTTACACAGTTCACAATCATGTTATTCGGGTTAAAACGTGCGCACACCCGCGCAAACAGTGTTACAGGTCTGCCAACACTCTCCAACCTGCTCAGTCTGCTTTACACGCATGCATATTGTCTTACTTGCGCTTCATGGCGCGCACATGTGCGCATGCACGCTCAGCAAGAAACTTTGGTGTAGCCAACAGTGTACACCTTCCATTTCTTGACTTTCCTATGCTTATGTTGTGGCACTCCTCTTTCCATGATATGTGTCTGACATCTGTCATGTAACACTGAACTCCAATGAACTGCATTTCTTTCTGCCATTCCCCCCTGTGATGTCACCTATCTCCTACTCTGTTCCTCCCCTTTATGTAACTTTTACACTACTCAGAATGTGCTCATTTGCTATGTGACAGTGGAATTCAGTATCCTAACACTCATTTGCATCAGATTGCCTACTAATGCTTAGTTACATGTCTTACACTCAGCTTCCCTCCTTAGCAACCACTACACGGTGGCCATGTTGTTTTTGGTCTGCTGGTCCCTGCATTGTAAGTCCATGTATTGCATAAAACCCACATTTGTGGGTTTATAACCTTCGTTTTTATGTTTTATACAGCGTACCCCATTTGCGCGTGGTTGCGCTGGGTTTAAACATCGGCAATCGCCGAAAAAAAAAATATTTATTTCTCATATTTGCATCAGGGTACCTTGCCAATGGCCACATATTTGGCCATTGGCATGCTGCCTGACACATATGCACCCTTTATTTGGAGCTGACATGGCTCCATTGTGTTTTTTGCAGAAACGTACTCAGTTGTCAACTGAGTACATTTCTGCAGCTAAAACGGCTCTTACACGGGCTGCTTTGGGCTTCCTGGATTGCTAATCTACCTCATTTGCATGCTATTTGGCTGCAAGTGAGGTGATTAGCATATCCACGCCCACTCCGTGTAAGAGACGTTTTAGCTGGTCTCTTACACGGACTTTAGGGCTGTTCCTGGATCGCGAAGGCTGCATGGAGTCTTACACTACTCTTAGACTCCGTGCAAGCCTTCGTGAATCCTGCCCAACATCTTTTTTTTACAAATAGATAACAGCATTTTCAGTTCTATTTAAGACAAGGTATGCCAGGGAGTAAGGATTGCCACTCATCTTTAATTTAACATGGTACTAATTTCTAGCAACTTGCAGACCTACCAAAGAGGAAACTTTTTGCTGGTTTTGTTTAGAAAAGAAGTCAAAAGGAAGACCAAAGTAAGTGAATGTTGTTAGCATTATGATGGGAAATTATTTTCAGTAAAATGGCTTTGAAGTGGATTGTTACCAATTACTAGATGTATCCAGTTGTTTCCTTCAAGTCATATGCAGATATGAAGGGAAAATGTTACCTGATAAGCTTAGGAAAGTAAATTAGATGTATCAGCTAAGACAGAAGAACTTGCATATAGTCTGACAGAAATATAAATAATTGTTTGTTCATTTCTGTATAATTCAAAACAAACATAGCTTGCAGTTTTAGCTGGTGCTGATTCTACAGCAGATCAGCCATCCACTTGAAAAATTAACAGTAATTTTTTACTATTATTATGTTTTCATATTCCTGACTTTGTTTGCTAACCTATATATAATTTGGTATGGATAGGGTCCTTGTATTGCCTTATGCTATAATTTTAGCCTTTCTAAATTCTCTCATTCTGTCCACACTATTGACCCACTCACTTGGGAACAAGAATCTTGTGGCCCAGTTGTTGCTTTACGGGTACAGGTTGTGCTTACCAAGAGCAGTGCAGCTGTTCATGTGGACTGGGTATTTTGAATTATTGCCATAATTCCCCTGCTTGTAACCTACAGTGTCCAAGGGGTAGACATGCAGTAAGGGTCACCCACTTCTATTAGTGATATAACAATGAAAGGCACTTGTAATCAACTCTTGTTCTCTGTTCTTCACTAGGAATTCTAACATTGAGTGTGCACCCCAGGTATATATACCTAACCTCTCCACCTGAGAGAAAGAAGCAACCAGCTATAGCCTCATCTTTCCTCTCTTTCTCTCGTGTCAGCTCCAACCACACTATTTAAAATACAGTTTACAGGATCATAGTTAGGGCTCCATCCCTCTATATTAAGTAGAAGGCAGATTTTGTGTGTGTGTGTGTGTGTGTGTGTGTGTGTGTGTGAGTGTGTGTGTGTGTGTGTGTGTGTGTGCACGTGTATGTTTATGTCTATGTAATTGCATGAATTTGTGTGCATATGATACTGAGGTACTGACAATTAAAAATGAGGCCTTTTACAAGTCTAAGCACCTCTGGTTTCAGATAGGATTAACCATGAACCATGAAACCACAGTTTTGTGATAACACACCATAACAGTTGATGTTGTAGGATTCAGATATCAGGCTTAAGGGTGATACACTATCACTTGGCACTCTAAAGTGTGACTGCTAATGTATGTTTCTGGGATTTAACTTTCAAAATCTGAGTCTGCTGTATCTCAGGGATTTATCTCTCTTTTTTTATAGAAAGATTTTTGAGTTAGCATATATAAAGTAGCAAGGCTTTGGAAGGGACAACCTCAATTTCAGGCAAGGAGGGGGCAAGCCCTCCTACAAAAACACTTTTATTACAACTTTCAGGACTGGAAATAGTCCTTATACTGTTTTGAGAATGTATTGCATGTATTGATCACAGAATAGTCAAAAAATCTCTGTATTCCTATATGTTTATTGGAATAAGCTAAGGGTGGATTATACAGTAAATGGGTTCATCCTGGGATCCATCGTAGCCATGACTCAATTCAGAAAGACAAGGGTAAATACAATATGGAAACTGGAGTAGCCACAGAAAATCTATGCAGAAAAACTGGGAATCTATAAATTGCTCACAGACAGTGACTATTGGTTAGGAATGAACTCTGAACCATAGGGCTGGGAGAGAGACAGAACTTTTACCATAGAGCTACCCTGATGCTTACTTTACCACTGCATTTGGTGCTGCTTATATCATAAGGATCACTGCAGAAGGCTTCAAAATATCTGCATTGGAAGACAAGAAACCAATACAGCTTGTAAGTCCATAAGGGTGGTCGCTCAGATGTATTCCCTGCTACAGCCATTAGTTAGGCATCCAATTAATAGCATGTTGACAAGGTGTATAAGGGTAAGAATGATGAAGGACTGCAGATCCTTTGAGCAGATATGCTCCTAAAGAAGGCATCAATTGTCTAATCCAGTGAAATAATAGCGTATTGCACTAATCATAACAGGAGATAATTCACTTAGCTAACCACTGCCCAGGTAACCCACTTTTGACTAGAAAGGGGTCTGAATGGAGAGATAATTCAGCAAGCAAAGGAGAGCAGTATTACTGGAACAAAATTCATCCTCAAGTCTTGGTGACTGCCTTCATGAGGTTGACCCTTTTTTTCACAAAATCTCAAGGAAAAACTGGCAGTGTAGAATCAAGACACAGAAATATTCCTACACTGGGGCTAGGCCAAGGGGGAGGATAGCCACCCTGTTGCAGAAGGAAGCAGCAGTCCACAAAAATCACAAAAACAGATAGGCCAAAAAAGAGCTATAAAGATGATATAGTGTACTATTGAAGATAAGAAAGAAATTATGTATTGTTACTATTATGCAAGAAGCCCAGAATTTCCAGACAGAAGAGATACAAAAAGATTAAGAGAGAAATTAGAGGAAAGAAAAATACTTACACAAGAAAAACTGTTAGCAGCTTCAAATAAAAATTTGTGTTCATTAATACAACAGATTTATGAAAAACATTATATAGACCAAGAAGCCTTGGGCTGTTTGGAAAAAGAAGCGACTGTGGAAGTGAGAAAATATAAAGAACAAAATCTAGAGATATTTGAAAGTATGAAAAAGAAATATGGACATACGAAAGAAAGAGAGATCTGATATAGTACAATATTTCTGCAAATGAGAAAGCTAAATTAATCAACACAAAAAAAGGCAGCCCGAAAGACATTTGACAAGAAATACAGGTAAAGGCATCCAGATATGGAAAAAATCACAAAAAAGAAAAAAAAACATAAGATCACAAAATCACCAAGAGGGAACACATAGCAGAATATTAGTAAAGTAGAAATTGAAAAAAATAGAAGATGAAGTTATGGAATACTGGTTTTAAATGAAGGATTTAGTGCAGAAAGTCTAACACAGGTTACATGACAGCATGATGAACAATGAGTTCTCAAAGTAAGGCGAAACAGGAGGAGCAGGAGACATCTGAAGAAGAAACATGGACATGGGAAATAAAAACAGATTTAATATGGTACAATGTTTATGCAAAGGAGAAATTAAAACTAATAAACAAAAATTATATACAAACTAATATAAACTAATATACAAAAAGAGCAGCACCAAAGATATTTGAAGAGAAACACAGGTGGCATCTGGACATGGAAAATTTTACAATACAAAAAATAAGAAAGCAAAGAGAGAAAATAGAAAAGAGGATTAATAATGGAGAAGTTAAAGAAATAGAAACTGAAATTAAGGATAACCTGTGAAGTGAAGTGAAGGATTTAGTGTAGAAAATCTAACTCAGATAACACCACAGCAGAACAGAGCAATGGATCTCCCAATTAAGGAGAAACTAGTGGAGAAGGGAACAGCTGATCAATTGCCATATGAAGATAAATTGGAACCTTTCATAAGAAACCAGTACAAACATTCAATTGAAGTTGCACAGCAAGAGAAGGAACAGAAAACTGTGTCAGTTCTGACACAGTCAATGTTGTGGAGTGATAGGCCAGTGAGCTCCCATATGAAAGCTCAATGGATGAGACAGGATAAAACTGAAGAAAATGCAGCACAGGAAGATAATTTTGAACTTTCTATTGAATGTCTACAGGAAATGGAGAACAAAGAATGTACTCTCAGTAAAGAAGAGAATGATCTAAGAGGAGAGTTGCTTGATTTAATAGAAATCGATAGACATATTAAGATCAATGAAATAAATAGACTATGGAAAGTGAATAAAACCCAAAAAGTTAGAAGTTTCATAAAACAAATGAACACAGTAATTAGGACTGACCATAGAGACTCATGTGATATAACAGAGGTAAATAGGCTATATTACTGTGCAGCTAAATTAATAACTGATAACATTCTACCACGAGACCACAGGGTAGTGAGAGAATGGAAGGGGAGAAATTGAATACCATCATGGAAGCATTGAATAGAGAAAACTATACAGCAATTAAAACAAATCTCAGCACAGGTGGAAAAACTTGGAAGATATGCAGATAAATATAAAGGAAAAGAACAAAATAAGCAATTTATTGATGAAGGGCAGAAACTGAATGCCATCATGGCAGTATCAAATAGAGGAAACTATAAAACAATTAAGGGAAGAAGTATCAGTATTAGAAGAGTATAGAAGAGGGAACAGATCATCAAAAATTCTCAGAAAAATAGACGTGATAAAAGCAATATGCAGTATCAGAACAGATCAGGATCTATCATGCACTATTGCAAATAATAAACTAAAAATATCAGCATAGGCAGAAAAATGTAGAAAATAGGCAAATAAATTTAAAGGAAAAGTTCAAAATAAACTATTTATTGATGACCCAAAAAAGTTTTATAGAGAATTGTGAAATAAGGCAAAAGGAATTGAAAGACCATTAAAAAAGAAAGAAACAAATACATTTTGGAGAAATCTATGAATACCATGTGGAACAAAACAAAGATGCTAAATGGATAGAAGAAGTAAAAGAAAGAATAAGAAGTTCAAATGTACAGGCTGTGAAATGGGATAAAGTAACTGCCAGAGAGATTGAAACAAATTTAAAAAAGCTCGTAAATGGAAAAACCTAGGCCCAGATACAGTACCTAACTTCTGGCTAAAGTATTAACATCTTTACATGAAGATTTAGTCAGGAGTAAGAACTATTTATATGCATACCCTGAACAGACACCAGCCTGGTTAACAGCAGGAAAAACAATACTCTTACTAAGAATGAACCTGCAAGTTATCCTAAAAACTATAGACTAATAACTTGCCTTCCAATGATGTATAAACTATACACTGGAACTGATGCTGACAGAGTTTATAGTCATTTAGAAGAAAATTCAATCATGGCAATATAACAAAATAGTAATAAAAGAAAGTCATATGGAACAAAGGATAATTTTTTTGTTAAATAAAGTCATAATGGAGAACTATAAAAAAGGGGAAGAATCTAAGTATGGAAAGGATGGACTACAAAAAAGCATTTGAGAGTATCCCACATTAATGGATAAAATAGTTCTTAAAAATGTATAAGATACACCCTACAGTGATCAATTACATTGCAGCAAACATGAAACAGTGCCAAACCAGTTTGTAGTTAAGGCATGATAAAGGACAAATTATTATTCCAGGGATAAAAATTCAAAGGGGAATATTCCAGCGGCACTCTTTGTCATTGCTGCTCTTTTGTCTTGCCCTTAACCAATTAACAGATTAGTTCATGGCTACAATTTGGCTCCCAGAAAAAAAAAAAACAATGTGTAAAGACTTCTCTTTTTCTTCCTGTAGATGATTTAAAACTGTACAGTTCCATCAGATGCGAAACTGAAAGCACAGCTGCAAGTGGTCAAAACTTTTTCAGATGACATAAGAATGTCAACTGGTCTTGATAAATGTGCAAAAGCAACCTTTAAAGCATGAAAGCTGCAGCATCAAGAAAACATCAGTTTGGGACAGGAATGTGATATAAAAGAACTTGAGCAAGAGAGAGTGTGTAAATATTTGTGAATTGATGAAGGATCAACAAAAAAACATGATCAAGTGCAAATAAAACTGAGTAAGGAATGTTTTAGAAGACTAAAATTAATACTGAAAACAGCATTGACATCTAGGAATAAAATTTAAGCTGTAAATCAATTTAATCTTCCTGTCATAACTTACAGTCTTGGAGTGACTGACTAGCCCCAAAAGGTATTGGATAGGTTGGACAGGAAAACAAGAAGGCTGTTTCATGCTCAGCAAATGATTATTGCATACCGAGACTATATATTTCCTGTTCTGAAGGAGGTATGGACCTCCTCAAAATTGATAACATGCATAGATCTGCAATCATGGGACTGCATACATATCTGCTGACCTCACAAGACCTAAATGTAGAGAAAGTTTTGAAACATGAGGAGAACAAGTCTAAGATGACCTCCCTGCTTAGTTTAGCAGAAGCATATCGGTGTCAAGTGGGAATGGAAATCAAACCAGAAGTAGATAAAAATCAGGCAGCAACTGAATGTGCCAAAAAACAAAATAAAGCATATAAGGTCAAGGATCAGATGAGAAAGCAAAAAAATGTGGAAAATGTACATAGTTGTAAGTATAAAAAACTCTTGGAACAACCTCATGTTGATCAGGACTAAATGTAGGCATGGTTAAGGAGAGGTGAAGTTAAACCAAAAGATGAAAGGTTAGTATTGACTGCCCATTATAGTGGACTAAAAACACATTGGTTTATAAAGTATCACTGAGAGAAACAAACAAATGTAGGTTTTGTAAAATGAAATTGGAAACAGTTGGACATCTTGTTGCTGGTTGGGATATACTAATGGCAGAAGGACTGTACACTGAAAAGCATAATAATGTGGCAGGACTGTTGCATTGGAGATTATGCAAACTTTATATTTCTGAGGTAGCTGAAAAACACTGGAAACATGATCCACAAAGCATTGTAGAAAATTATGAAATTTATATCACACGGGATCACAATTTATCAGCAGTTCAAAAAATAGATGCAAGAAAACCAGATATAGTAGTCCATGAAAAGAAGACAAAGGTAACATCGATCATTGAAATTGCTACACCTAGTGACTACAGTGTCTTATGTACAGAGAGACACAAAGTCATAAAATACCAGGATTTGCAGGCAGAAACGAGGTCATTGTGGAAGAAGGATATCCAGTAGTACTAGGAGCAATGGGTCTTATAAAAAAGAATTTAAAATCATATCTAGATATGTTACTGATACATGTAACTGTATAAATTGCAGGAGGAGTCATTACTGGGGACATTGCGGGTTCTGCAAAGAGCACTTCTGGCTAACATGCGAGACTGAAACAATAGTAATTTCATAAACTTTAGACATACTTTGACTTAGGAATGGAGTCCATTCCCATCATGGTATTAGAAACCCAAAAGACTTGGAGAAATTAAAAGAGACTAACCACTGCTGAGGTAACCCACTTTTGACTAGAAAGCTTGAGTAATTACTGCTGGCAGGAAAGGAGCGTTAGCACTAGCTGCACACGCTACCGCTATTGTTTGGAGGAAGACTACTAATGCACATGATAGCCTGGGGGTGGGCATTCAGCTCACCGAACCAACAATGGATAGTGGTATTCATAGCGAATTTGCGGAATACACACTATGGTGATGTGGTCCACTCACCCCACCCCCAGCCTGAAAGGGGGGTTGGGACATTAAATGAGTTGTCATTGCCTGAATGCTTGTAACAGGAAAGTGTACGAATGCCTATCTGAATGATGCTCCCCACAGCAAAATTCTAGTTTTGCTCTAAATAAAATCTCCAGAATGGAGTAATACATGGACACTGTTTAACTGAAGGGAGGCTTAATATTCTGCTGGCACAAGGAGAAAATAACATGGTAAAACATATTCAGCAATGTATAATTATGCTATCTAAAAATATATGAGTTACATTTATTAACTACAAAGTGTAAAGAAAGGAACTGTGATAGCCTTTTGTAGCCTGGAATAGCTGGGCAGACTCACTAAACAGTGCAAAGTTGCAATGTTTGTAATTTGCACAGAAATTAAAATCAGAAGGAAGAGAATATATCAACTGAAGTCCAGAAACGTCTGTGTATGATAAAAAAGTGATTTGTTTCAGTATAATGTTACAGATTATTTTCTATACATGGGTTGTGACTCTAAATATATAGAAGTTGTACAGTTAAGCAGAACTACAAACCATAGAGTTGTTACAATAGTGAAGATATTTTTGCTATTTCTGATGAAATAATATCAGATGAGTGTCCCAATTTATGATCCAAGAATTTCACAATTATATGAAGCAGTGGGAATGCCAATATTTTATTTTTAACTCCCAAATGTGCACATATAAATGAAAAAGTAGAACAAATCAAATGTTAAAAAAAGTAAACAATCTTATCAGGAAACTGTCAGGAGGTAAGATGTTTCAGAAAATGTGGACTGTGATTTGTCAGTACTTAAGTACATAAATATACCATTGCAGTCAGTATGCTTACTGCCACAGACTTCCTGTATCATAATCCTTAGAAGTACATGGCGGTAGCAAAAGAGCAACTGAATTACTGCAAAAATGTCAGTGTAAACAGAAATTCTAAAAGATCATTCAGGATTCTTTTTAGTTTGATAAAAGGAGAAACAATGAAGTTTATTATTGAGCAAAAATTGCAGTTTGGTGTTTTTTTCCTCAGAAAGTCAGCTGCCAGGCGTGATTAGTCCTATAGAAGAGACAAAATTATATTTGAAAGGGGTCCTGATCTCATCAAATTTACTGAAGAAACACAGATATCTGTTTATGTACACAGTTCCAAATGAAATTAAACTGACCAACTTCAGATATGGCTATGTTTCAGCGTTCAAGGATGCGATGCTTGATATTTTGTCTCTAAAATAAAAGTGTGTCAGTATGGCGAGAAAATTCTTCTCAGCAAAACTGATTTAAAGCCAAGTGTAATGCTAATGTGCTGTGCATGCAACATCTAAAGACAGTCTGCATTAAAGCTGCTGTCTGATTTCTGAAATGTCAGTGATGTTGATGTTTAAAACAATGTCGTATATAATGCCTGTACATAGTATGTAAATGTGGAAGAATGCATTAATCAAATTGTTACAAATACTACAATATGTGATGCAGCAATGCACATGATAGTATTGTATGTTCTGTATATACCAACGCACTGTATAGTATACATTATTATATTTCAAAATAAGTATGATATCATACATATATAATATTTGTGCAATAATAGTACTATACATTTAAATGGGTGTTACCAGTAGAAGTCAAAATTCATGTGACTCCAACCACTTAGACAGTTCAGTAATGACTCTAACCACTTGGACAGTTCAGTAAAAGAACTGTAAAGAATGAACAGCATGTCTTGGAGCTTTTATGCCAAGTATATTGACTATGTGTATAGATGCTAGTGAACATGTGTGACAATATTTCTCTTCTCTGCAGAGTAAAATCCCTTCCACAAGCCTAGACCAAATTTCAGGAAGTTAAACTTAAATTATCGCTAAGCAGCTCCCACCTCATCCATAATCTCAATGAAATCCAAACTAATAAATTTTAATGGTAGCCACACTTTCAGAATGGAACAACACACCTTTCAATCAATGTATACAATGGCATGCCCCTTGAAATATCAACTCTGTTATAGGCCTGGGTACGACTTTGGACCAGATACTATTACTAGCCCATAGACTCAACCATTAAAAGATGCAATTAAACACTATGACTGATTGATATCAGGCATAGCCTACCTTCTGTCCAGCAAAAGGCCAAACTTACCACCACTCTAAAAAACAAGCAAACAAACAAACAAACAAAACTTCTTCACTGGGGACATTATCCTCGCATGCCTCTCCATTAGCATCTCCCCAAAAAAACTATAAAATATTGCACTACTAGTTTGCCATATTTTTGTTTCTGTCTTTTTTCCATCTGCACTGCTATGACTTCTACAAAGAACACCGATGGGGATTTTCTAGAAATAAACTTGATTCTTTTCTGCTCCACTACATCATCTACCAATTAAACAATGTCAGTTGCCTCTTTCTTTCTATACTGGGAACTTTACCCTCCTTTGTTTTATAATGTTGATGCCCTTTGTCCTATCTTGGCAACTCCATTAACAACTTTACAAAGGAAACTGTCTCTAGACTGCCGCTATCTGAATTCAAAATAAATTTACAGACACACTTGTGACACCTGTGCACTGGCCCAGCAATCAAGGAGCCTCAGTCCTCACCACTAACACCAGTGAGGGGTGTCCACATAGGTGAAGGATAATTAATACACACACACATAGGTTCATAGGTTCATAGATTCATAGGTTCATACTAGGCTACCTGCCCTGGGGCATTTATGAGCCTAGCCCGATTGTGTTTGGCTTACTCCACTCCTTGATTTGAGTATACTGTGCCCTTTTTAAAGTTTAGTTTACTGTGCCTCTGTCTAATAGTGACACGGAAGTAATCCCCGGGACAAACCTACGATCCCCCATCCACTCATCAAAATTTTTCTTGAAGAGAGTCAGTGAGGTGCTCTGCCTAACATGAATTGGAATTCTATTCCAGAGCGAAGGGAGCCTCTGGGTTATGAATCTGTCCCTCCAGCATATTCTATTTATTTCTATGCTGAGGTTCAAGTCCCTCGAGCGCGTGGCTCTAAGGGATTTAGATTTACTGAGGTGGAGCATGTCCATTAATTCTGGGTTGGACATAGCTTTATATGTCAGGCACAGATCGCCTCGAAGTAGGCGGTATGCAACTGAGTACAGCTGGAGTTTTTTTAACCGAGCAGCATATGGCATCTGTTTGAGTCCCTTGAGCCTCCTGGTGAGGAACTTTTGGAGTCTTTCTAATTGCTGCAGGTGTCGGGTAAGGTACATCCCAAAGGGGGCATTGTATTTTATGATGGGCCTGATGAGGGATGAATAAAGGGGCACGATTACCTCTCTTGATCTAGATGTGAATTCTTTCATGATGAGGTGGGCTATGTCGAAGGTCTTTCTAACCACTTTAGCAATGTGGTTGTCAAAGGAGAGATTGCTATCAACTTGGGTCCCCAGATCCCTAATTACTTTCTCTGTACTTAATGGGTTACCACCTATGTGGTAATTTGTGGTCACATTGTTTTTGCCAAAGGGTATGACTATACCCTTTTTGGCATTTAGCTTTAGACCATGGCTCTGGCACCAATTATCCATCTCTGCAAGACCTTTTTGAAGGATGTTTGTGTCAGCTGGAGAGTCGATTATGGCGCCCAGTTTGCAGTCATCTGCGAACTTGGTGAGCCATAGTCCTCCCACATTGGCCTGTACCTCAGTAAAGTAAACACCGAACAAGAGAGGTCCCAGGACAATACCTTGTGCGATGCCACTTGTGACCAGTTTTGAATCTGATATGGCTCCAGCAACTCTGACTCTGTGGGTTCTGTCTTTGAGCCAGTTTGCGACCCATCTTGTGACATAGGGGTTTATATTTTGGCTGGATAGCTTATCTATGATGCCCGAGTGGGGTATTGTGTCAAATGCCTTTGCGAGGTCCAGATAGGCTGTGTGGACTACCTTCCCTTCATTTATGGTCTTGGTGACTGTTTCGAACAAGTCGACCAGGTTCAAAAGGCAGGATCTGCCCTTGATGAAGCCAAATTGGGTAGGATCTAGTGTCTGTAGGTCCCCAATGTCTTTGTTTATGAGTTCCATGATGATCCTCTCCATAGCCTTGCATACTAGGCTAGTCAGGCTTATGGGGTGATAGTTTCCAGGGTCCGCAGAGGCGCCACCTTTGTGGAGTGGGACCACTGTTGTTGTATGCCATTCTTTGGGCACATATCCTGTAGTGAGGCTGAGATTGTACAGCAGTTTTACTTGAGGGATTAGTTCTTCTTGGAGTTCATGTAGGACACAACCCGGGACGCCATCTGGTCCCATGGAAGCAGTGTTTTTTGCTTTGGAGAGGGCGGCCTTCACCTGAGCATCAGAGATGTTTGGGAGGCTGCACTCTGCCGGGATAGATACTTACTCCTTTGTGGGGGAGGGGTGGAGAAGTTTGCACTGAACCTGTCTGCCAGGATATTGGCGATGTCTGTGGGTTCAGTGTATTTTTTGTCGTTTAGAATCAACTCAAAACAAGTCTGGGAGTTGCATCCCAGGTTCCTAACATAACTGAAAAAAGCCTTATGATTGTCTTTAGTGTCCTGTGCAATTTTTCTCTCGAAGCTGGCCTTGGAGGATTTTATGAGGGATCGTAATTTTTTGCTAGTACTGATCAGAGATGCCTTCCCTTTTAGGGATTTTGCTCTATCATGTAGTAGCTTCCTCCTTCTGTTGTACAGTTTATTTATGGCTGGGGTACACCAAACTGGATGCCTGCCTTTGGATGATTGGATCTTGATTTTGTTTGGGATAGCATGATCCATGCATTCCTGGAGATGTCCGTAGAATGCATTTATATAGGATTCTGCAGTTTGGGCCGTAGTTTCCACTTGCCCTGGGGCCTTGAAGGATTCCACTTCAGTTTTGAGAAGTGTGAAGTTCACTTTTGAGAAGTTTTTCACTGTGGTTTTCTGGTCTGGGGGTGGGGTCGGGCTGTGGATATCCAGTGAAATTAATTTATGGTCTGATCTTACCAATGAGGGATATACTTCTGGTATGGAGCATAGAGTCCCCATGTTGGTAATGATCAGGTCTAGTATGTTTTCCCCTCTTGTGGGAGTGATGACTAGTTGTTCCATAACATTTGAGTTTATAATTTCCAGGAACCTTTTGGCTAAGGTGCTGGGGCTTGAGTAATGCTCCCAGTCTATGTTTGGGTAGTTGAAGTCACCCAATATAATGGTGTTCGGAGAGATCTTAGTGTTCTCCAATGTTTTCAGGAAAGCCGAGTGGGATTCCTGACTTTGAGAGGGTGGTCTGTAGGATGCTATAAACTGAAAAGCAGTCTTGCCCACTGTCAGTTGTACATGGATGGTCTCCAATACTTTGTGCACTGCCACTAACCTGGAGGTGTGGATATCCTTGATAAATATGGAAACTCCCCCTCCTTTTGTGGTTCGGTCTGGGTTTTGGGGCTGAAAAGCATGATATGAAGTATAACCTGGTAGTGCTGGGGTGCTCTCTGGAGCCTTGAACCAGGTTTCTGTCACTGCACAGATATCGATGTTCTCCATACTGAGGAGAACCTCAAGTGCATGCATTTTGAGGTTAAGACTTCTGGCGTTTAGCAGCATTACCCTTAGTTTCTTGTTCCTTGTGCTGTCTATGGAGGTGGGTTTGACTTTTGAGCCTTGCCTAAAAAAGGCACTATGGGGGGGGCAAGAGCCTTTGCCAATATCCAAAAGCCTAGGAGTGACAGGTGCAAGCCGTCCCTAGCGAAGCAATGTGGCTTGTCGAGCATGTCATCCCAGGCTGACAGACACTGGATCCCCTTTGAATGACACCGAAATTTTAGCCAATTGTTAAAATCGATCATTTTGTCTTTATACTGTGGCATCATTCTAGGTGAGGGTAAGATGCTGCTCAAGGTCAGGGACATACCAGCCTGGGCTACATGATCAGAGAGCTCCTCTATGTCTCTTTTCATGTAGTCGAGGGAGGTACATCTCAGGTCATTCACGCCAGCATGTACAATGACTGCATCATATTTGTATTTGCTTTGGAGTGACCTGAGTGCTTGCGTTATGTGGCAGATCCTAGCACCCGACAGGCAGCTCACTATGACCTTCTCTTTATTCAGCCTGGTGAGCGGGACGTCAGTGTGTCTGACAATAGAGTCACCTATTACAAGGGTATCAGGTGTGTTATTCAGCCTTAAGGGCTGTGACTGCTTGGCACACTGATTTTGTGTGCTATGTGTTGTACGTGTTTTGTTTTGGGGTAGCGTTTGCTTGGATGTCTGCTTTGGAGGTCTCTGTTGCTTAGGTAGATTTTTATTTAGAGCCTCCGAGTATGTTTTTGTGTTTTTATGTGTTTGGTTTGCTGTTGTGGTGGGACTATGTGATACTGGAATTGGATTGTGTGAGGTTACCTTCTCCTCCTGACTGGTTACACCAGTTTTGAGATGAGAGAGCTCAGCCTCCAGTTTGGCTATATGGTTGCATCTCTCACATATATTTGAACCTGTTTGGAGGAGGAGAGGGTTGTCCGTGTACATGAGACAGTTGTAACATTGCCTCAAAATTCCCAGATTCACCAGCTGGACTGGAGAGGAAACCATTGACTGACCTTTGGACATGCTAGAGTAATATAGGGAACTGAATTAAAACTGACCAATAGGGGACAAGGTATTCATAGAGACTATAAGAGTAAGTAGTGCTTATGGTTTATTAGTGCTAACTTGTAAGATCACTTATTTGGATTAGTGAGGGGCCTTGGAATGAGAATATGGTGTTTAATTTGAGAGATAGAGCAGTTCTAAGGGAAAAAGTGAAGAGCAGACTTTGTTGAGACTACAGTTTCAAGGCAGTAACCACTCCCACAGGGGCAGGCAGGCTGCTCAATGTTTATCACTGCCACTGATGAACACAGAGACTTCCCTTTAGCCTAAGCAAACAATGGCCTCCAAGAAACTTACAAACAGTTCAGAACAGCAAATCTGTAACCGAACTTTAAAATCTCAGAAAAGTGGGAAAAAAGCATGATTTTTTGTTTTTTTTGTTTTTTTTTAAGGAAAGCAGAGGTTCACATGTATCAACAAGTTAGAACAGTGCAGTAAATGACCCCACATTTGAGTGCTAGGCCAGAGACAGATAAAATGCAAGTTTTAAGAAAAAAACGATTTTAAAAATAAGTGCAGGCAGGAAATTCAGTAATCAGCTCTAGGTTGTGTTCTAAATACAGTTACCAACACAGAAATCAAGTTTAACAAGCCAGAAAATGCTTAAAAGTAGGCAACAATGCAGAAAAACCTAAGAAATAATCTGAAGCAAAATACTTAAAATCTCAAAAGTGGCTCCTTTCTTCTCTCAGCGTTTTCTCCTCTTGGTGGGTGCTTCACCAACAGCCAACAAGTCCAAAAAGATGCCAAAACCATGAGGCAATCGGGTTTTAAGAGAGGGGAGATCAAGGAGTTTGGAATTGACCCAAAATGGCCAATACAACTACAGTTTCAAGGCAGTAACCACTCCCACAGGTGCAGGCAGGCTGCTCAATGTTTATCACTGCCACTGATGAACACAGAGACTTCCCTTTAGCCCAAGCAAACAATGGCCTCCAAGAAACTTACAAACAGTTCAGAACAGCAAATCTGTAACTGAACTTTTTTAAATCTCAGAACATAATAAAGTACAATTTTCCTTAAGAGCACACATAGATCACAGTCAGTCTGGGGCTGGTTTCTCCCTTTCTCTCCAGATCCCCAATAAGACTCCCCACAGGCACAGCTATAGGGTCAAGATCTCAGCCTAGTGGGCAAGCTAAAACCTCCAGCACCCTCTCTGTCCAAACAGTGCTTCATGTAGCTGACACACACACACTTTGAGATAAGAGTTATATGCAACTACACAGGCACTCCTGCAGAAGGCTTCACATATTCTCCAGCTGTGCCCCCTTTTACCCAGACTATACAGTAGAAATCACTGCCACCGCCCACTAATATTTATCAGCTACTAAAAAGGCCCTTATTAAAGGATGTCCAATTATTACTGTGCAATATTATTATCCAAATGGTAAGTGCAACTGAACAGTCAAAGCTTATTTAGAGTGACTTGGACAGTATCACTACAGACATGCAATGTACTCTAGAGCTTAAATTATCCCAACACAAAACAGCCACAGTTCAAAGGTTTAAAAAATATTTAATAATAAATAATAAAAACACAAGACAATACTTCTTAGTACACAGTGCTAGTCAAGAATTCAGAGATCACAGAGAAATGTTTACAATAATACAGTAGAAAATTTCTGACATCACAGAAAAAATAGTCTAATCTTCCTGTTTCCTAGCTATATCTAAGATAAAACACAGTTCTAAAATAAACTTACATATGGAGCAAAGTAGTGCTGATGAGTTGGATGTTCTCAAGAGAAATGCTAAATGCTCTGAGTCTCTCTGTCCTTAAATTGATAACACAGTACCACTGATTCATTTCAGATTACATAATTTCTTTCTGGTTCCCAGGCTGACAGAAACTCAGATGTCAATAGACCTTTTGATCTTGCAGCTGATCAGGAAGCCAGAGCAATAAAAGAAATTATACATGTAAATTCTAGCCATTAACTCCGGCAAAAAACAATAGGCAGAATGCCTCCCTATAGACATATCGGCTCCGAGTTTTAGATCAAAGAATTTCACAATGCTTGACTTATCCGCTTTCTTACAGCAGACTGCACTGTTGTTACATATTTTTCAGTTCAACATCCAATACACCCCCAGATTTTCTATGCTCTAGCAGGCAATAAGTCCAGGAACAGCCTGCAGGGGTGCACACGAGCGCCCCTGCACTAGTCCTGCACGGGCTAAGCCCCTGTATGCAAATCGCCCCATTTGCAGGTGAAATCCATGCAAATATGGTAATTTTGCGATCCAGGAAGCTTGCATCCGGCCGTGCAGGACTAGTGCAATCTGCAGAAATATATTCGGTTAGTAACCGAGTACATTTCTGCAAACTCCAAAACGTAGCTATGACAGCTCCAAATAAAGGCCGCATATCAGTTAGTAAGCATCCCAATGGCCAAGTATAAGGCCACTGGCATTGCAATCAGGCAAAAAAATGAAAAAAATCAACTTTTATTTTTTTTAGCCGATCTTGGCTATTTAAGGGTAGGGCAGTGGCGCACAAACAGGATCTAGGGGAAAATAACAAAATAAACCAAAATTAAGCATTCAAACTAAAATCAGTATTCTGCCATGGAAGTCAATGGCAGGCAGAAGACAACATGGCCAGTGAGTAGTGGTTGCTAAGTGGGGAGGCTCAGTGTGAGATATGTAACTATGCATTAGTAGGCAATCCTATGCAAATGAGGGGAATGATAGTGAATCCCAGTTTTCCCAACATGCTAGTCATGTCCCAACAGTGTAATAGCAGGAACAGTTTGGTGCAAGCTTAGGAGTTATCTGACATCATAGGGGGTGTGTCAGGCATACTGTAGGTGGATTGGAGCCCTGTGGCTTGGGTTTGCTCCTAGTTTAGCACAGCTAAGCTAGGGGGTGTTTCGGAATCTGCCTAGCACTCTTTACATTGCCTAAGTGGGTGTGCGCACCACGCAACAGTTTTTAAAGGAAGAAAAAAAAGTTAAACCAGGAAATAGCAGCACTATGCACATTTGAGCACTCTGTTTTCACGGCACACCCCCAGGCTTAAAAAGGAAGGCAATGGGAAGGGAAAACAGCAGTAGGAAGGTAATCAAGGTGAACTAGCATAGCTGGCAGGTGAAATGTATCAGAATAAGCCAATTACACAGGCAGCAGACCAGCCTAGCCCAGTACACTACTATAAACTATGCAAACACATTCCCCTCTGGTTTTTCCCATACTCTACACCACCGATGTATACAAGAGGGAACTTTTAACAAACAAATCTACAAAATGAGAGGAGCTGCAGCAGGCAACATAGAACAATATGTGCAAGAGGCAGAGGGTGGTGAGGATGTGAATGCTGCCAATCAACCCACAGTGAGGAGATGGAGAAGAGTGTACAGACCCAGGATAACCTACCAGGGGCTACGTGAGCTGGAGATAGTGTAGCACTATAGGGTAGACAAGGGCCTCCTACAGCAAATTGTTGAGCTGTGCCGGCCACGCCTGACACACCAAACAGACCAAGGGGAACCCATCCCAGTGGATACCAAGGTATGTGTAGGCCTAGGAATACTAGCTACAGGTACCTCCCAAAGCATAACTGGGGATAACATGGGGATCTCACAGGCAACAGCATCTAGACTATTCCACCAGTTCCTGGGTGCCATGTCAAAACATGTCAGTGAGCATGTATAAATATATGTGAGGTGTTGGCCATCAATATGCGTCTCTTCCACCAAATAGCAGAATACCCTGAGGTAGTGGGTGCTATAGACTGCACGCACATGCACATCAAAGCACCAGCCGGTGATCAGGGTAGGGCCTACATCACCTGCAGGGGCATCCACTCCAACAACTGTCAGGTCATCTGTGATGCCCAGGGCATTATAATGAATGTATGTGCTGGCTGCCCTGGAAGCTATCACGATTTCCACATTTGACATCTGATGCAGCTGTACCAGAGATTTGCCAATGGGGACATCCCCTATGGTCACCTAGTGGGGGATGTTGGCTACACAATGGAGCCGTGGCTGACACCCATCATAAATGCACACACCCCTGAACAAGAACTCCATAATAAGGCACATGCACAGACCAGATGTATAATAGAGCATGTGTTTGGGATGCTCAAGTCACGATTCTGGTGTCTGGACACATCTGGTGGAGCCTTGCAGTACTCACCAGCTACATGTACCCAAATTGTTATGTATTTATCATGCTACACAATATGATCCTGCAGAAACAGCTGCAGCAGGAACAGCATGGGGCAGGGCCACACAGCCCCACACTGATGCCAAGGCCTGCACAGACACAGAGTGACTTGGAGGAGGAACAACCTGAGCCTGCCCGAGTAGGCATATGGAGACATGCCCAGTACACCGGGGCAACAGCAAAGAGACAACACATAGCAAATGCACTGACACAGTAGGGACCCAGGGAATGACACCTCTCTCTGACTCGCACATACAGTAAAAGGGATGCCAAACATGCCACTACCTGTGCTCAACCATGTATAGGGAGTGTACTATGTGCATCCAACATAGGCAGCCCTCCAGCACCATCTGTGATTCTGGCACACCCACAAGGTAAATCAATCAACCTACCAATTGCCAAATGGAGTAGAATGTGTCATTACCTGCATCTATGGTATGGATGTGAGCATGAAAGCAAATTGGGTGGCTAAATGTTATGGCAGCAGAAAGTAGACACCCATAGTGGCAACATGACATCTGTAACACATACTGGAGTCACCATAGTAGCCAGTACTACACAGGATGACAAAACCCACTGCAGGAAATGCGCTGGGTGACATGTGTGTCCATATGACTCACACATGCCAGTCAGGGATTTTCACATAGCCAACAACAGTCTCAGCCAGCAGGACAGGTGTAAACAAACCCAAACAGAGCTTGTGCTATGGCGTCTGAATGATGGCTATGGGTAACCACCCCCCCCCCAGGCCTACACAGACGGACTACAGCAGGTCAGGCAGTGGGATGTTATTTCTGAAGGGTAGGAAGTCAGACACTAATATGTAGGCCACCCAAACCTAAGATCTGTAGTACACTGGTATGTCTCTAGTCAGCATGATAGGTAAGAATACAGAATTAAATGGAGTACCTGACATACCAATACATTCATAGAAAATGTGCACAAGTGTCAGATGTGTCCCCCATCCTACATAGTAATGTAATAACAGTCAAGTATGCTCCAGAATCCTATGTAGTAATGTAATAACAGTCAGGTGTGCCCCCCAATCCTGTGTAGAAATGTAGAAATAGACAGGTGTGCCCCTTATCCTATGTAGTAATGTAATAACAGTCAGGTGTGCCCCCCATCCTGTGTAGAAATGTAGAAATCGACAGGTGTGTCCTCACATCCTACATAGTAATGTAATAACAGTCAGGTGTGCCCCCCAATCCTGTGTAGAAATGTAGAAATAGACAGGTGTGCCCCCCATCCTACATAGTAATGTAATAACAGTCAGGTGTGCCCCACAATCCTGTGTAGAAACATAGAAATAGACAGGTGTGCCCCCCATCCTACGTAGTAATGTAATAGCAGTCAGGTGTGCCACCCCAATCCTGTGTAGAAATGTAGAAACAGACAGGTGTGCCCCCATCCTACGTAGTAATGTAATAACAGTCAGGTGTGCCCCCCCAGTCCTGTGTAGAAATGTAGAAATAGACAGGTGTGCCCCTATCCTACGTAGTAATGTAATAACAGTCAGGTGTGTGCTCCCCATCCTGTGTAGAAATGTAGAAATAATCAGGTGTGCCCCAGTCCTACGTAGAAATGTAGTAACAGTCAGCTGTGCCCCCAATCCTGTGTAGAAATGTAGAAATAGTCATGTATGCCCCCCATCCTTTGCAGAAATCTAGTAACAGTCAATGCCAAATGATCAATGGATACCCTGCAGAAACAGCATGCTACCTGTAGGTGTACAACACAAAGGTCAACACTGCAGTACAAACTACCTAGACTAGATCCATACATTAAATACAGATGGGCATACTGGGCATGCTCACACACACACACACACACACACACACAGAAATGAAGGCAATTTAAGTCAACAACATACTGAAAGGTCATACTGGGCATGTTCACACACTTAAACACAAAACAAACCAATGAAATCCAAAGGCGATCAGGAACACAATAAGAGAGAGCTCGTATTATAAAAATGATTTAATATTGCCACAAAAGTGAAATTAGCGCTTTCGGCAGGTAATATAACCCGCCTTCTTCAGATTACTGAAGAAGGCGGGTTATATTACCTGCCGAAAGCGCTAATTTCACTTTTGTGGCAATATTAAATCATTTTTATAATACGAGCTCTCTCTTATTGTGTTCCTGATCGCCTTTGGATTTCATGTTCACACACTTAAACACATGAAGGCCATGTCTGCAAACACCAGTGGACCAGACATATCTGGCAGTAGCAGATGTTAGTGCAGACACTCCTCAGTATGCACCACTCATGCCTTGCACACACAGTGGACAGGAATATAGACATATATGCAAGGACAACACACTATAATAAGCCAAAGGTAGACATACATAGAAGTGTGGAAGAGGGTGACTGTGACAAGGAACCATCCAGGCCTGTCCCACCTAGCACACAGCCAAAGGGCCCCAACCACATGAGGGTCAGATGTCACTCTCTGCAGATACTAGCCACTGGTATCTGTCAACATTACAGACTATGTGGTGCATGTGCTAGCTGTGCAACATGACTGTACAAGGAAGTAGTCATCTAGCAGCTGGATACATGTACCTGTGAAATATGACCCTGTGTGTACCCGCATGTGGCATGTCAACTTCTAGATAAATGGGTTATGGCCCATGCACACACACTGCCCTCCCCATAGCCCTATTATGACAAGCCTGCTGAGGTCATCCACTGTGAAATACACCCTTGGGAGAGTTGTAGCCCAGTAATCTCCATAGTTTGTCCTATAACTGTGTACTGCTGTAGTATAATAAATTAGTTAGGTAGGAGTTCTAATCCCAAGCATGGCAAGTATTTGCGCATGTGGGTGTGTCTGTGTGTGTAGAGAGCAATGCCTTTTAGGGAAATCACACTACATACAATTCAAATGTTCTACTTTGGTAAGGCTGCCAATGTTATCCACCTAGAAATACACCTCTGAAAAGGCTGGAGACCAATGATCTCCATAGCGTGTGCCATAACTGTGTACTGCTGTAGTGTGATATAGAACTCTGGGAGGGTTTTATTCCCACTCATGGCAGTTTTGGATGTTATGAGTATGTTTCAATGTCTGTGTAGGAAGCAATGCATTTTAGACTAGTCAAACTCAGTACATTTCAAATGCTCTACTTTGGCAATCCTGCTGATGTCATCCAATGTGAAATACTCCTTTGGGAAAAGAGCTCACCAGTAATCCCTGTGGTGCATTGTATAACAGCTTCATGCTATAGTGTGATATCAACCTCTGTTAGGGGTTCTATACCCTATGTTTCAATGTCTGCATAGGACGCAATGCATTTTAGACTAGTCAAACTCAGTACATTTCAGATGCTCTACTTTGGCAATCCTGCTGATGTCATTCACTGTGAATTACACCTTTGGGAAAGGAGTTCTCCAGTACTCTCCATGGTGGATCCTATAACAGCTTCATGTTGTAGTGTGCTATAGACCTCTGTTAGGGGTTCTATACCCACACATGTCAGTTGTGGATGTTTTTTGTGTGTTTCAATGTCTGTGTAGGGAGCAATGCATTTTAGCCTAGCCACACTCACTACAAAACGAATGCCCTACTTTGGCAATCCTGCTGATGTCATCCAATTTGAAATACTCCTTTGGGCAAAGAGCTCACCAGTAATCCCTGTGGTGCATCCTGTAACAGCTTTATGCTGTAGTGTGATATCAACCTCTGTTAGGGGTTCTATACCCACATGTGTCGGTTGTGTATGTTCTGTGTGTGTTTCAATGTCTGTGTAGGGAGCAGTGCATTTTAGCCGAGCTACACTCAGTACACTTTAAATGCCCTACTTTGGCAATCCTGTTGATGTCATCCAATGTGAAATACACCTTTGGGGAAAGATTGCCACGCTAATTCTTGTGGAACATCCTATGACAGCTTCATGCTGTAGTGTGGTACAGACCTCTGTTCTGGGTTCTATACCCACGCATGTCAGTTGTGGATGTTTTGTGTGTGTTTCAATGTCTGTGTAGGGAACAATGCATTTTAGCCCAGCCACACTCACTACAATTTGAATGCCCTGCTTTGGCAACCCTCCTGATGCCATCCAATGTAAAATACACCTTTGGGAAAGTAGTTTTCTACTAATCCCTGTGGTGCATCCAATAACAGCTTCATGCTGTTGTGTGATATAGATTCCTGTTAGGAGTTCTATAGCCACACATGTCAGTTGTGAATGTTTTGTGTGTGTTTCAATGTCTGTGTAGGGAGCAATGCATATTAGCCTAGCCACGCTCACTATAATTTGAATGTCCTACTTTGGCAATCCTGATGATGTCATCCAATGTGATATAAACCTTTGGGGAAGGAGTACTCCAGTAATCTCTGTGGCACATACTCTAACTGCATACTGCTGTAGTGTAATAAACTAGTTAGGTAGGAGTTCTAATCCCAGACATGATATGTGTGTGTGTTTGTAACTTGTATCCTGTGTGGAGGTGGTGGTGAGTGTGTAACAACTGGGCCCAATGTAGAGTGGGTTTTGCAAATTTCTTATATGGTGGCCTTAGTATATATCACAATTTCCACCATACAGGGATAACAGATGTGAAAGAGCCGAGAGGCTGGGGTGCAAATCCATACCCATACATGTGACATCAACACCAGGCAAACACAGTTAGCAACCCTAGTATTAGCCAGAGAACACTCTCAACCCATGTCTCATACACACACACACACACACATGCACACTTGCCTAGGCAACAGCTGCTATGTTGGTAGTACACTGCATATTACCCACTGATAGTAACTATGGAGTGATTGTAGTAGTCCACAGAGGGCATGGCACCCTACCCATCTGTCCACTAGGCATGTACATACAGACAGTGCACCTTCTCCATGTTCCCCACTGGACACCTGCAACACCTGTGGTGTCATCAAATGTGACCCACAAAGGACATACCATGCCTGAAAACATGCCCCATATGGACAGATACCACTGACACCAGGAAATGCCATTAGCATGCTATCAATGTAGGTGCTGGGTAAACCTGCTGTCCATTACCAGTTCCCACCACATGAGACAAGAACTGGCACATCTGATGATAATCGGTGTACACAACTTGGGCCAGACACCCCAGGTATAGTTCCACATGTCACTGTACATGCATGTGGGAGGTGTGCACATCACAGACACTGTTCATGTAATGGACTAAGGAACACATACATAGCAAGCAATGCACAGCATTGACCACATACAATAGTTACCCAGGTGACTGGATAGTGAATACAGTACCCACCTGTGTGTGCAAATCCAGAAACTACAGCCCTGACTCACAATGCAGACCATTGTCATGTGGCCTGATGCCAAGTTATACCCATCACCTAGCCTTGTATAAGCCATCTGGCACAGTTGACGACTACACACCCGTAAATCAATGCACCCATGCATGTCAGTACTGGCACCCTGTGTGTGTGTGTGTGTGTGTGTGTGTGTGTGTGTGTGTGTGTGTGTGTGTGTGTGTTGTATGATGCGTATGCTCACATTCACACTCACTACAACCCCCATTGGCATACTGAAGCATGCTGTCTGATGTCAAACACCTTCCCATACCCTTTGCCCATATAACCTCCCTATGACCCCTGTGGTGCATGTGATACCTGCACAGTAATGTGTTGTTACAATCTCACTAGTGGTGAGTTGTATGCCTGACCCTGCCAAGTGTGTCAATGTGTGTGTGCCCCTGTGTGAATATGGCTGCGTGGATGCTGGCATCTGTTCATGTGGACAGGCACATGTACTACACCTACCGTATAGCTACCATATCCCTGTTGCAGATGTCACTCACCATCACATATACATTTTGAGGGATCCACAACATGTAACCTATGTGGTGCATCCAATAACTGCAGAGAAATGTGATAGCACTACATCATCATCAGGGGTTTGATACCCTGTGCTGGTAAGTGTGTGACACAAACATGCTTAACTTTTACTCTTCCACCCCTCCCTGACTTGTCTTTGCCTCTGTATGCCTCTCTCACTCCCTCTCTGGTGGATGTGGAGACCTACACCTGCTTTGCTTATGCAGCAGCATGTGTATTTTAAGTGATGCTCATGATCAGCTGATAGCATCTGCACAAATTGCAGCCCTCCCCTAGCTGATTGCATGTGGAACAGCTGTGGTAACATTCCCATAGCCAATTGCATGGAAATACACTATGATATCTGGGAACATAATGTTGGTGTTGGGCCTTTTCATTCACTGTGAGCAGGAACTCAATCTGTTGTTTGGCAAACAGCATCTTAGATGGATTGGGGATTTACCTCTAACAACATACACTGTGGAAACAGGGCAACACACAGGAGAGGGATGTGCCTGACCTGACTACAGACTGTAAGTGCTGCTATACTGCATTTGGAGTAATGCTGGTTTCACAGGGTGTGTGTGAATATGACTGTCCTACATGTTTTAATATCTGCCATGTCAGTACTATGTTTATGAGAAATCCCCATCTGTAGGGTCATCTGCAGACTGGGCAGTGTGTGGTGCCTTTGGTTTCATGTGTTACCCACAGGGCATCTATTTCTGAACTGCAGATGGTAGTTTGAGGATTGCAGTCTGTAGATGGTGAAAGCCGAACAGTTACTGACTTCATATCCCTCATAGGACATATGTTGCAACAAACCCTGTTACAACAGTAAATGTATGAGGTTTTCACAGCAACATGCCAATACTGGCCATGTGCATGTGCTTCCAGCCACAGCTCTGTCAACCTTTGTACATATGTCATGCATTAAGAGGTGCATATGTGCTGTAAACCATAATTAGTGTCATCATAACTGATAACAAGCCAGAGAGATATCAGACTGCTACACATGTTATGTACAGTAGGAGTTATATTTGATGACATAACCTGGACATTCTGTGGTTGTTTGTACAGTACTGAGGTCTGTGTACTTATGGTGAATGTCAACTGTGTGTGTATTGTTAATCTGTACTTTGGTCTGTGTTCAGACTGTGGTAGAAGTAATTGTTCTTGGTCCCATCCTATCTGATGTTACATGCTGCTCCACTGTATGTTACTGTATTGGCTTACATGTTTGTAGGGCCATTCACACACATTTCCCATACCACAGGCAGGCATCAAACCGCACTGTGTAGTGGCCCAATATATGTTGGGTTAGTGTGTGAGTGGCACATATGAGGATGGTGTTGAACAGATAGTCCATATACTGTAATATTATGCTAGCTTACCATATGTGGTTGTGGCTGTGTCCACATTGGTTGTGGTTATGCACTTTCACACAGGTGTATCTCACCCTGTGCTGTGACATGCCTGTAGAGCCTGCTATATATGCAGGTACATGTGCATTCCCCCATAGGAGATGTAGGCTAGTGTTGAGCCATCCTGCCTGTAGCCTAAACAGTGCTTTGTTACATGCCTAGCAGCATAGTGTACTTACTCAGTGAGATGTCATGTCCAGATACTTGCCAGATGTACTGCTGCCGGGCTTCCCTTAACAGTCGTGTATGTCAGACAGAGCAGTGGGATGTTGTACACATGTATGTCAATATCTAGTGGGTAGTATGTAGCCATGGCACCTCTGTACCAGCAGTTATTATGTGTCAGGACAGACAGGGGTGTATGAATGCATAACATATGGGGGCAAAGGTATACCAGTTGTTATGTGCTATACCCATCTACATGGCTGTTAACACCTATATTGTCAGGCTTGGTCCGCATGTTTTGCACTAAGGGGTTCTGTGTATACCTCTGGACTGTACAGAGTGTGTCAGAATGTCCACATATATCAGCCAATATCTCTGCTATAGTCCACAGGAGCATTGTGTGATAGCAGCGGTACTGTACTATGATGTCCTTAGGATGTCTGTCAGTAGCCAATGGCGCACATGTGGAAAGCAGATGTGACCTCCCACACACACCATGTCTGTGAAGACAATCCCTATTACAGTAGTAATAGTCTACTAATATACCTGCTATACATACCTGACATCCCCCTGCACTACGAAGTTGGGACTGTAGGGGCTGAGGTAGGGCTACACTCCATGTTCAGGACATATGGTGTAAATATATGTAAATATAACTATCCAGATATCTATATAGATAATTACACATATACATATCGACAGATATAGATGGGTATGTATATGTACACAGATATAAATATACACAGCCATATATATATATATATATATATATATATATATATATATACAGAGCAATATATATCTACACATATACAGATAGTGATACATATGTACATATAGGTATGGATATCTACATATATATTGACAGTAGTAGGTATATCAGAATAGATATGTATGCAAATATAGGTATATATATATATATATATATATATATATATATATATGTATATACCAACAGAACTAGGCATATCTGTACACATAGGATGTGCATATGTATATAGCTATATACACATATATCTATATATACATATATGTATATCTATGTATACACATATTTATATATACATATATGTATATATGTATATATATATATATATATATATATATATATATATATATATATATATATATGTACATACACATATGTAGCACTATACAGATGTGTATACAGACATATGTGTGAGTATACATGTGTATGTACATGTAGACATATATAAACCTATTATTTGTATACAACCATATTCCTGTCATGAGTAAACATCACTGTTGTGTATACCCTCCCACATGTATCTCACCGTATGTATCTGCTATGTGCACATTATGATAAAACAACATATGTGATGCAGCAGTCATATTAATAACAAGGGCTACACAATTTAGGAACTGCAGGCAAATGTTCAATACTACTCAATATCTGTATTGACATCTATATTGGTAAAACAACAGCAGTCTTCACAGTGGTCATGGCATGATGGTTAAGTGTTGTGATTTCAGTGTAAAGGGTCCTGGGTTTAAGACCTGCAAGGACTGTTCATTTTGTTGCTGGGCAGGACAAGGGCTGTTGGATACAGAATGGTTAAGGCAGTTTTGTGCAGCTTTACGCAGGTTTGCGTGGGTTTGTGTGAAGCTAAGCGGTGCTAAGCTATGGATAAATGTACGGGCACTTACACAGTGTAGGCAGTGCTTACCAGTGCGCAAATCAGCTTAGCTGTTATATTGCAGCAATGTTGATACTTGCTAAGCATAGTTTAGCCCTAGTAACCAGGACACACAACTCAGTCTGATAACCTGTAATAAGTGTATGTAATGTCATGTAAAATACATGCACCTATTTGCTGTCATTACAGTAGCAAGAGGTGTAAGTGTCATGTGTGGGACACTGACATATATGAGGCCTGTACAGCACTGTTATCCATATAAATATGTTACATACAGGTGTAGTAGCCCAGGGTACGTGCTGTCACACTGGCATGTAGTGTATCATGGCAGTACTACTGTTGACAGTGCTAACCCAGGCAAGACCAGAGTGCTTAATGTAGTATTGACAACAGGCACACCTGCGAGCATTGCTGGACACCGAGGCCTCCCTGTTGTATCCCTGGTGTGTGAGCTGTGTCACAGTATATACCCCTTACTAGTCTGTCAACGCACTCATGCTACTGCATAGCTACCTGCCAAGCTGATGACTGTCAGTTCCTGTACAGATGTGCAGATGGCAGGTATCCAGCTGGGATATGTACAGGCATCCTACGCTTGTTTGACAACCTACTACGCGTGTGGCATGTGCATGAGATGCATATCCCTGTAGTACCAATGTTGGGGTATACTATTGGTTGTATAGCAGTTGCGGCCAATGTGTGATAGTGGGTATGGCAGAGTGTCATCATGAGTTTCCGAGAGTACAATATCCAGTGGGGGATGTAGGTGCCGTGTACACTGATATTATACCAAGGTACACCAGGTATATGTCCGATGTACCACATTAGGGTTACCACTGTCACCATCAATCATACAGGTAACTGTTATCACAATCAAAGCCAGTTATGCATGTGATGTGTGCAACCTACCTGTAACACATTGGAGACACGGTCATGTTAGTTAGCAGTGATAGGCCCTGGTATCTCAGATGTGTGTCTGGCTGTTATGTGTCTATAAATGTGCATATGATGGTATGTCACACTACGTATCATCCAAATACACCCATTGCGTCCCCCATTAGCATACTATACATGTTGGGGGATGTTCTGCATGAACCATGTAACCTGGGACACACCTCACCCTAAATGCTGTGTTGTGTGTGCAATGTTAGCCACACATGTCAGTATCACGGCATTGCTAGTTAGGGGTCTAGTCCCAGTGTTGGCAAGTAACAGTGTACGTGTATTTGGATGGGTCTACTTCAGGTTGCAGGGTATACACACCTCAGCAGGCCACCTATCCATGTAGCACAGGCAATTTTAGTAACCTGTGAAATGTGTTTGACAGTACCCCAGATATGTCACAGCCATGGTGTAAGCACAGTGACATACCCCTTTGTGGAATATGACTGCAGACCATCCTTGTGCTGACACATGTACACCTACCACACAAATGGATAACATTATAGGGACTGCAATCAACCAGTGTTACTAACAGCTATAATGCATCATTGCTGGACCGCTATACTACCTGCCAAATATGCCTCACACTCTACTCCCTACATGTTACACTGCAGTACTGTGGTACACTGTTGTACAGTCACTGTGTGCATCAGAACCATATCAGTCTGTCCCTGCATTGATGGTATGGTTGATAGGGATGTGGCATAGGAATCATCATATGCACAGGGCTTCCTAGTGCTGACATATGTACACCTACAACAAAAATTGATAACATTATAGAGACCACAATCAACCAGTGTTACTAACGGCTATAAGGCATCATTGCTGGATGGCTACACTACCTGCCAAATATGCCTCACATTCTATGCCCTACAACATGTTACACTGCAGTACTGTGGTACACTGTTGTACAGTCACCGTGTGCATCAGAACCATATCAGCCTGTCCATGCATTGATGGTATGGATGACAGGAATGGGGCACAGGTATCATCATATGCACAGGCTGTGGTGTTGGTCTGGCAGTGGCCGAGGGTGGGCCATACATTTGAAACCATGTGTGTGAGTGAGGGTGTACTGTGGGGAGCTTGGCGAGGTGATGTGGTGTGTGTAGGTATGGGGTTTCCCTAGGTGTGTTTACATAGTGTGTGTGCATGCATGCACACAATTCTGCCATGTGGCTGTCCTACACAGGTGTTGATGGACAGCTGCAGACCATACCTGGCAGGGTGTGCAGTTCACTGCCTCTGGCCATGGACACATGGAATCTGCCTGCCAGGGGTTCCGTGGGCATGTCCAGGTACAGACCTCAATGTGCTACTCTCACCTGCTGATGACATTTGTCCGCTGGCACCAGGTCTGTCTTGGGACTGGCCAGGACCATGTGCACATTGCCTGCTGTGGTGTGGTGTGGACAGCACACCCCCCACACTGCCAGGGCTGCTACTGCCACTATGGGAGCCCCTTGGTGTCCTGGCACATCAACATTGACTACCAGCTGTTGACGATGCTGGCTTATGTCCACGCGGCCGTCACCGCACTCCCATCACATGTTGAAGTATGGACAGACCACAGTCGATGAGAGCCATCATCTCACCAGACTGTCTCTCCATGAACTCAGTTAATCCATGGATGGCACCAGCCAGTTCATGGGCATTGTCATTTGAAGATGTGAGAGCAGTCCTCTGCAGCCTCAGGCCCTATCTGTGGTAAAGTTCTATATGTGCCTGTGCCGCTGTGACAGCCTGAAACATGCTTCTGCTGGTACCAGCTATGTCGCCTCTGCCAGCGGCACGATGTCCAGCAGCCATGAGCACCCTGGGACATCTGCCTATGTGGTGGCCTGCCAGACATCTGGCTATGCCTGCTGTGACCGGACACAGTAGGCATGGTTACCACACTTTCCTGTACACTGTCAGCGAACGCCAGCTATGCCTCCTCTATGGCCACTGGTGATGGGGTGTGTATAGGCAGTGAAACTGTGTGTGGGGGTGGGGTGGCTAAAAAGGGGATGTCAAATGTTGGTGTAGTGTCGGCCCCCAACAACCCCACCTGTGCTTCAACATTATTATCATCATCTTCAGTGTCTGTATGGACACCAACATCAGATTGCATGCAGGAAGAACCCTGACCCACCTCGCCACCTGTGGGGGAAAACAATAAATGCACTTTAAAACCTGTACAGTATTGCCTAACAGTATACACACACACACACACACACACACACACACACACACACACACACACACACACACACACACCTCCATAATACCTACCTGTCCATGGCTTTACAGACAGTCCCACTTATATGTCCATGTGTTACCCCATCCTGCATCACACTTGTTAACATACACACATTGATGCCATTCATTAACATCACAGTCCTCTAAATGCCCACACAAGTGGCCACAACACAAGGCCTGTTACTACTTTACCTGCCTGATCTGTGTGTAGTGGATTTACATGGCATCACTGTCATTCAGTATGCACCCTCTGTATGCCTGGAAATGATGTGCATGGCCCCTATATGTGTGGGCTACTATGTTGTATCTATAATATATCGCAATTGTGTGTCATGTGTATGTAATGCTAAGTACATGCCAGACATGCTGCTCCTTCAGCCTATCATGTGACAACTGTAATATTTGGATACACTCCCTGGTGTTGACTAGTACTTCCCCAATGCATCTGTAGAGCTGCATACGTGGGTTTTAGGTGACCTCTCTGCTGACTGCGATATTAAGTGTGTACCTGGTGTCTACCTTCCCTCTGGATGCCTGTTCCATGCTACAGACCATATTATACTATTTGCTGTCCTGTGATTACACACATGACAGGTATTCCTAGTGTGTAATGTGGCATTCCATGTCCATGTACTGCATGGTCCCAAAGGGAGGTACAGCCGTATGAACACCCCACATGGCTACACACACAAACACCCACATGCACACATGCATCCTACATGCATCTACCTCCCTCCACTTCACCAGAGTGACCTTGCAGGTAAACTAACTAACCATCAGGATGCACACACACACACAGACAGGCACACACACACACACACACACACACACACACACACACACACACACACACACACACACACACACACAGGTGAGGTTGCACAATGATAGTACACACAGTCCTATTACCCATCTGACAACATGCAGAACATATGGTACAGAACAGCATGCAGTTCAGCTATAGTCAATCCATGCTAGCAACAGTATACATGTGTGTGATGTTGGTGCTGTGTCACTAGGTGATGCCCCTTCCCCTGGATACCACTGCACCCATGTACACAGTATTGGTGTGCACCTATTTGCACCCTGTCATGTACTGTGCACCACAACTCACATGTGTACAACCCATTGTGGAATGTGTAGTACTGTGTAAGTTATGTCAGCTTTACTTCCCACAGCCCCTATGTTTTTCAGCAACACATACCTGGGATGACATGTGGACAGTTGTCATTGGTGAATGCCGGATGCCTGATTTACAGCTGTCAACATCAACACACTATGTATGACCACTGCTATACTCTTACACTGACCACCATCAGAGCATAACATAGCTATGGGGATGTACACACCTTTATTGATTTTACACACACATCCATGATCTACCATGGATCACATCACCGCATATCTTAGCAGTACACGAGCCCAATATGTGACATATGTCCTGTACTTTCACATGCAGTGTCTACAGACTGTGTTAGGTGTGCGGCTGCTGTCTGCAATGCATACACACCATGTGGGCATATGTGTGCACACCCTTATCATGATGGTTTGTTGCACCTCTTGTTGTGTGCACTACAGCCGCCACTGCTCCTGGCAGGGGTATACCAAAGTCTACTCATGTGCACATCCCATGGTGTTCACACACTGCCATCACTATTACTGTGTGGGTAGGGCTATGACTGTCACCAGTCCTGAACCTGACTATGTGCAAATAGAGCCATTCCTACCATCCTTAGGATCCCTGCTGCAGTGCAGTGGTATGTCATGCTGAGACTCCCCCCTTTCAGCTTCTATGCAGATGCATAACAAGTAAGCCCTACACATGTGTGTCCCTTTGCAGTATCCCATACAATGCACACCACATGTTGCAGCCTAGACCCAGCTGATAATGTGGACTACTGTAATGCATTATGCCATAGTGTATCTCTGCAGCAGTTGCCATTGTCCTACAAAAAATCTGGGTATTAGGTTTTTGACTACATATTCCTTGGACACAGATAATATAAAATATATCATGTACAAGAATTTTAGAAGACAGTGTTCTTAACAAAATCTTTGATCCACAACCGAAGTACACTTATAGGAGGGGGCCCAATTTAAAAAGTTTATTAGAAAGTCAAAGAGATGAACGTAAATTTATGGGTGGAATGAGAAAACGTGGGTGCTGCCACCAATGCAAATACAATAAAGTAGGGAATACGTGTACCATTAGAGACAAGAGTTATATGGTAAAAGGGAAAGTTGATTGTAATTCCCAAGGTGTGGTTTATGTGGCACTCTGTGAACATTGTCCATCTTTCTACATTGGAAAAACTGAAAGAAGGAGGATTTATGAGCACCAATATAATATTCAGAAATGTATAACTACAAATGCCCTGGCTAGGCATATATTAGATAATCTTACACATAAATTTGCCTTTACAATCATACAACAGGTAGAACATAGTAAGAGAGGGGGGCCATGGGAGTTGAAATTAGAAGAGAGTGAGCTCATGTGGCAAATTCGTACTTTTGCACACTTACCACCGGGGTTGAATGAAGTTGTCTCTATTAAATGAATTTTGAAATTACAGGCATTAATTAGGTAGATAATAGATACATATGTATAATAGTTTTTGTGATATTCATATTTATGGTATTTTTATGGTATTATTGTTATTATTTTAAATATCCAAGAGATTCTCAAATATTTTAAATATTGTTTAGAGAGTATAGTTATATTACTTATATATATATATATATATATATATATATATATATATATATATATATATATATTTTATATTATAAAACTAGGAATGATTTTAGAAGACAACCCTATCCACATGTAGTTTTTTTTAGTCAATGTACCTTTAAATGTGAATTGTTTGAACTAATTGCTTAATTGGACATGATATATATTAAGTCTGTCTTGTGTTGTTGAATTGTCTGAAGAAGTTGAGGCATTGGCCTCAACGAAAGCGCTAACATTAAAGGATTGTGTGCGAAGTAACAACAGTAAGCTTGTATTTGTGTTCATTTCACCAGTTTGTCTTGAGAGTGGTTTATAGTAATTTGTTGTCTTATGGCAAGCGAAGCTGGTAATTCTTCACAATCACTATTTTCTCAACAAGAAATTAATGTTTCCAATTCTACCTCGGAGGCGAATGCCATGGGGAACCTAACTATTTTGGTGCAACAGTTACTCAGTCGAGTAAATGATTTATCTAAAACAATCGAGGAGAACAACCTAGGAAGATGCCAATTTGTTCCCAGACAAGCTGAAGATGGTTTGGGACCAAGTGGGCATGTTCTTTCTTATGCAGAAATTTCTAATGGAGCCTTTAACTCTGTTCAAAGTAGTTCTGCATCCACAAGCAGAACAGAGATATCTACTGAAAGGAATAACACCATGCAAATGCCTTGTGTAAGTGAACAAAATAATGTAAGTGCACTGAACTCTTTCCCATCTATGACTAAATATTTGAAAGCTTCTGCATTTTTCACGGACAATGTGGAGTCTAATGCTAATGCTAATAATAATAACAATATATTACCTATTGTAACACAACTTAATGAGTTTGATAATAAACTCTTCAAATGACGTAAGTTACAGTTGGAAATTTCATATTTCCGTGAATGTATTATTAAGAAAATTATCCCTAAAGGATTAAGGCAATGGTGCTACCCAGTTGGTTTAGTGTTTAAGTCTCCTTTCTTCTATGAATTAATTCAATTATTCGATCGCCAGGGGACAGAGTTCTTAGAACTTTTAATCAAACAATATGCCACCCAAACTGATGTGCTAAAAGTTGAACTTGAGACTTTGGAACGTAACATCAAAACTAATGCTGATTTTGACCGATGCAACTATGATTATGCACAAATCTACACTAGCATTGATGCTGCTATTAATAAAGCTATTGAAATTAAAAAGAAAAAGATTTTCCGTGATGTTAATGAATATTCAAAGGGAGTCGCCTACCTGCCACCCCTGGAAACTAACAAATCTCTGGATAGAACAGCCGATGATGTAAGGCCACACCCACCAGAGAACGGAGGTAATGAAGAGGAACTAAACAGCACAGAAAGTGATTTCAGTAATTCACAAACTCCTGTTTTGCTACGCAGTGAGAGGAATAATAACCAACAGACCAGCAACCTGCATCGTGATGGACAGCCAAACAGTAACAACAATAATAATGTTAACAACAACCAGGGTTTTCAGGAACACCAACAAAATCAATGTGGGCAATGGAGGAACAGCAGGAACCAGGGGCAACAACAATAACACCAGAATTGGTGCAGGAGATGACCGAGTTGAATAAAATCTTAAAATACATGTGAGTTCCACAAATGGCTTTAAAATATTCAACTTTACTGATCTGGACATTACTGAAAGTACTGTTGATATCTTTGCTAAGGGACTTACATTTGTCCCAGATAGAAAAGCTGATATAGCTAAAACTATTTTAGATCTCAAATTGTTTGTGCAGAAGCTAAACCTAATGCATTTGATGGGTTCTAACCCTTCTTTAATCAACTGTTTTAGAATTTCAAGCTTGTTTAATCCACCCCTCCATGAATCTTTAGTCACATTCGAAAAGATGTGTGAGATGTTTTTAAGAGCAATGTTTAGCAGAGGTAGCTACAAAAGTAACAGTATTATTAACAATAAAAAACAGCTTAACATAACCCAGGACAACCTAGAGTTCATCCAGTTGTTAAAAGTATGCCATATCAGAGTTATGAAACCAGACAAGTGAGGGGGCCTGATATTCATGGACCAACTGGTTTATAATAAAAAGATGTATGATTTTTTGGATAGTGATGTCTATGAATCAGTTAGTTTAAACGAAAGTAATGGGGCATACAAAAGGATTAATGCTATCCTTAATGACTTGTTTTTGGAAGGAAGTATTACTATTGATATTCTGTGTTATCTCACTATGTCAGCCCCTATTATACCTACCATATTCGGGTCTCCTAAGATACATAAAAACTTATGTGACCCACCTTTTAGGCCTATAGTGAATGGTAGAGGTTCCATTACATATGCCTGCGCTACAAATGCTGATAATAAGCTCATACCATTTATTAAAACTGAAAAACAGATTTGTTCAGATTGCTGGGCATTTTTAGAAAGTATTAACAACTTAGAATATAGGGATGAGTATACCTTCCTTACAGTGGACATAAAGGACCTTTATACGGTTATACCACAAGGACTGGGTATAAAGTGGATAAGAGAATTTTTAAACTATAAAGGAGCAGATATGGGAGGCATTTACGTTATAGAAACCCTATTGGACCTTGTTTTATCTAACAACTTTATGTATTTTGATGGTGACTACTTCCTACAAAAAACAGGGGTGGCAATGGTGTCACCTTGTGGTGGTAGTTTTGCCAACTGTGTAATGGCATACTGGGAAAAAGAATACTTATTCAAGAATAAAGTTTTCCAAGAAAATGTACTGTGGTACACAAGGTGCCAGGATTATATGTTTTTTGTTTGGAAGGGCCAGGCAGGAATAATACAATCATTTATTAGAACTATCATGGAAACAAAAAGGTTTCTAGAATTTACTTATCAGGTTGGTGCTGAATCTATTATTTCTTGGATATTCAGTTATCCAAGGATAAAGTACACAATAGGTTAAGAACAACTATATATAGAAAGCTGGCCTATTCTAATGCGTTTTTACATTTCACAAGCTGCCTTCCATAACACCAGAAGAAGGTGGTGGTTAAAGGACAAGTTGTAAGGGCAGCTAGGATGGTGTCAGCTGATAGTGACTATTTTTTGGAATGTGAAACCTTAAAGGACATGTTCCTTAGGAGAGGGTACCCTGAAAATTTTCTAGTGCAAATCTTTGACGAAGTGAACTCCAAAAGGCGGTCTGGGCATTTTAAGCCTATTGTATATAAAGGCTACAATAATAGCCACAGTGAATATTTGGATCAAGAAATTGTAGATAATAGCCAGATTTATAGTCAAACCAATAATGACAAACAAAAAAATCTGGGTATTAGGTTTTTGACTGCATATTCCTTGGACACAGATAATATAAAATATATCATGTACAAGAACTAGTCCATTATTTTAGAAGACAACATTTTTAACAAAATCTTTGATCCACAACTGAAGTTCACTTATAGGAGGGGGCCCAATTTAAAAAGTTTATTAGAAAGTCAAAGAGATGAACGTATATTTATGGGTGGAATGAGAAAATGTGGGTGCTGCCACCAATGCAAGTACATTAAAGTAGGGAATAAGTGCACCATTAGAGACAAGAGTTATATGGTAAAAGGGAAAGTTGATTGTAATTCCCAAGGTGTGGTTTACGTGGCACTCTGTGAACATTGTCCATCTTTCTATATTGGAAAAACTGAAGGAAAATTAAAACAGAGGATTTATGAGCACCAATATAATATTCAGAAACATATAAATACAAATGCCCTGGCTAGGCATATATTATAGCAATAACCCATGCCTGGGTGTGGGTAATGCTGGATTTACCCACGGTTGGCGTGGTTTGGTCCTGAGGGCGAAGCCCGAGGGACCAAACAAAGCCAACCGTGGGTAAATACAGCATTACCCACACCCAGAAGTGGGATATTGCTATTATACCATGACATTATTTAAGAAAAGAAACTATTACTTTTCTTAAATAATGGCATAGTATAATGCCTGTTTACTGACCTTCCGCAGATGTCTGGCATCCGCGTAGTTCTGATGTACTGCGCGCTGCGCAGTACATCAGAGTTGAGCAAAAGCAACGGAGAAAGCAAGATCTCCGTTGCCTTTTTATTGTTTTCGAGCTATGTTAAATGGGTTTAACATAGCGAGACAGTTTTAAAATAAGCAACGGAGATGTCCGTTGCTTATTTTAAAACTGTCTCGCTATGTTAAACCCATTTAATATAGCGAGACAGTGTTTTAAAAGTAGAGTTATACTAATGGAAAAAAGTCCGGGCGACCGGACCTTTTTCCATTAGTATAACTCGATTTACAATGTGCACGCTGGCCAATCAGCGTGCATGTTTTGGGGGGTCATGGTATAATAGATAATCTTACACATACATTTGCCTTTACAATCATACAACAGGTAAAACATAGTAAGAGAGGGGGGCCATGGGAGTTGAAATTAGAAGAGAGTGAGCTCATGTGGCAAATTCGTACTTTTGCACACTTACCACCGGGGTTGAATGAAGTTGTCTCTATTAAATGCATTTTGAAATTAAAGGCATTAATTAGGAAGATAATAGATACATATGTATAACAGTTTTTGTGATATTCATATTTTTCTAAAATCTACACACTTATGAATGTACAATATTCTTTGTCCACTTGTTTTGCACCATTTTTTTGGTATTTTTATGGTATTATAGTTATTATTTTAAATATCCTAGAGATTCTCAAATATTTTAAATATTGTTTAGAGAGTATAGTTATATTACTTATATCGATATATATATATATATATATATATATATATATATATATATATATATATATATATATATATATATACATATATATATATATAAAATAATTGGACATGATATATATCAAGTCTGTCTTGTATTGTTGAGTTGTCTGAAGAAGTTGAGGTACTGGCCTCCACAAAAGCGCTAACATTAAAGGATTGTGTGCGACATAACAACAGTAAGCTTGCCTTTGTGTTCGTTCCTACAGGTATATAAACAGGTGTTGTACTGTATATGGGTGTTGTTCCGAATATGTCACTACTGCAGGCCATGTCTACCACCAGTATGTTACTCCCTGTGGACACATTCCACAATGACAGGATGTTAGTTATCATGCAGGTTTCTGACATACCCTTCCAATACCCCATTATGGTCACCCCTGTGAGACCGTGCATTTCACAGCAACAATACATGCACATGTACAGCATGCATTCGGGGTAGGTGTGTTAGAAGTGTGCATGGAATATACCATCACCATTACATGCCCTGTGTGTTGGCAAGCATCTACATAAAACATACTCATCAGCTACAGACTGCTGCCTTGTTAGTATCCCAGAGGGACCTACATAAAAGGGTGAGAGATGCAATGTCAGTGGCCACACCTGTGGTAGTGCTACAGGGTGGGTGCAGTGTTACCATACAGCAACGGTACATTTCCACGATACTACCACATCTGGACATCTGTTTATCACTTCATTGCAGCAACACAATATATTTATGACATGTCAGATATGCATGATCTATCTGTACCAATGCAGATGTTTACACAACAGTGGTCTAGTGATGTGCCCTGTGTCCTTACCTGCTTGCTCCTCGGCCGGTGTGTGGGTGACATCCACCTTCATGAAGGAGTCCAGTGGTTGTTGACTGTCTGGACAGGCAGGTGCCACAAGGCTGGCCAGGAGCTCCTCCACATGTGTTAGGGGGGATGGATGGCATGCCCCCCCCCATGGTGAGGTGATCCCCCAGACTGCAGCAGCATGCCGACGGGCATTGCAAACCAGGTCAGTACAGTGATGCCGGACCTGCTCATAACTGTGGTTATGCAGTCCGACATCATTGACCCTGTGGACTAGGCCTTTCCACAGGGCAGTCCGGTCTTGCTGCTCATGTGCATGCCTGCCAAACAGCACTGGAAAGTGCTGGATCATGTGTGCTATCAACATTTCATTTTCCGCATGAGAATAGGTGGGCAACAGTGCATGTGCCATCTTGGCTGAAAGACATAAAGATGGTAACAGGTCTGAGCAACTCATATGGCAAAGTTACCACAGTTCGTAATACACATCTCTGTCACTCCCCCCACCATATCTGCCTCAACAAACTGTACACACAACTCATTAGGTATGCTACAGCTTAAGGTTGGACAAATATTGTATTGTACCACACCTTCTGCTATGTGATTGTAGCCATGTCCCCTGTGTGAACACTATCATTGCTGGCCTATTACAGACTATTCACCTCCATGCCATTGTCAGGGCCACTATCATTGCATATGCCAGTGGTATGGCTGCTCTGTGATTGCTGCTCATCTGACAGTCTGTGTTATTGGGGATATCTATGCATGCTGTCGGACATGTAATGGGATTGTGTAGACTATTACTACCAGCATATGTTCTATAACAGTGACACAATAATATGTATATGCTCAATTGGCCAGCAGATCTACCTCTCCAAACCCATCTGCCCATGATACCTGGCCACACCACATGTGTGTCCCAACCTGGGGCCTCCTCATGTAAAGTTCCAGCAATACCATCAGGTGGAACCACCCAGGGGATGATGTACCCCACTCAGGGCACACACATATATGTTCCTTTACCCTGAGCTCAGGTCTACCATCTGTTCCATACCGGGCTTCACAGACAAATAAAGGATGTGCTACATCAGTCTGAGGCACCTAGTACACATTCACAGGGACAACATGCTCCTCCCCCTCAGCCTCCAGACTTGGCACCGTCAGGACATGAACTGCTGTTGTGAGTAGCAGTGGGTGGGAGACTTGTTCTCATTGTGCCCATATTCAGGCTCATGAGGTGTCCACATTACAGACCACACACACCATCCATGGTGTTTACACACCACTTGTCACATACCACCCCTGCAGACTGTCCTCTATATCTACCAATCCTGACCACCTCCACATGTGTACCTGCCATACTTCCCATATTCCCATTGCATACTTTACAGAAGGGGGCAATGTGCTCCCAACAAGGGACTAACATGTGACATACCTGTCCATGTTGCACACACTGCCAACTGTAGATATCTGTGTGTATTGTCATGTGTGGTGGTGCCTCACACATAGCATGCATCACTGTGGTAGTAATATGGGGGGCATGTATTTACATACATATATGTTTGTGTGTGTGTTTGTATATATGTAGACATGTGCATATAGGTATATATCTATATATATATGTAGATATATGTGATGTATATATGTGCACATATATATGTCTACACATGGGTATATGTATATTTCTGGACATACATGCTGATATACATATATATCTTTATATATTATATATGTGACATATATACACATATGCATTCCTATATGCGGGGTACATTCAGACATCAGCTCCACAATCTCACAACACCTTCTTGCACAGCTGCACTGTTCTGCCTTGCTACAACACAAACAGGTGCCACATATGGACACGGCCTGACATTAGGGGGGGTATATGTATGACCCGATTGCAGATAACCCTATTACACACAAATGGCATTCTGACATGCTACATTACAGATTCACCTGAGTATCCTGCCAGTGTTGGGCCATGGCTTCCACATGTCCATCATGATGGCATGACTTCCACCACCAGGTATTGGCCACATAATGTACATACTTCTCATTACATGCACACTATGATGGCTTACATCCTGTCTGTCAGTGCTGACATGCACAGTTGACAGCTATGGCCCACTACCCACAGGGACAAACACTATTGTCCATAGCAGTTGTTCGGTTGAACATCATCACAACAACACCCGATGGCACATATAAATCATTCCACATCATCTATCCCATTATGATGGACCAGGTACTACATTCTATTACATGTATATATACTTCACATACCTGCTGTGGGGGATGATGTCTTGTTGAATGACAGCTGGATAAATGCCTTTGACATAGGCTTTAAATTTGCAGAGAATTGTCTTTCTTTCTCTATCTCTCTCTCTCTCTTCTCTCTCTCTCTTTCTCCCCCTCTCTCCAGTAAATGGATTGAGCTGCCTTGCATAGATTACAGCCTGGCTTTAATAGGTGATGCACATGATCAGGTGATGGCCTCTGCACCGATCAGTGTCCTCCACTTGCTAACTGCATTCAGCTTGCTGTGTAGTACTTCCAATTACCACTGTCATAGCAACCACCTACTATAAATCCCTACATCATGTGGGCATGGCCCCTTTACATTTCCTGTGTGATGGACATCCTTCCTATGTGTGGGCATCAGTGCTACAGACAGCAGGTAGCAATACCTCTTACAGGAGAACCAGCACACTCAGGCCAGCTACATATTTGTAGCGGGTTCCAAAACTACAGACATAGTCTGAGGTAGAGTTGTGTTATGCTTTGTATAGTGCTGGTGTTACAGGGAGTGTGTGTACATACTAGTTTACTTTGGAATGCAGTCTGTTTGCATAGCTCTCAACTGTGGACCTATCATCTTGGTGGCCAGAGGTGTGCCTATCATGTTTTGCCTGTCCATCACACAGATCCTGTGTCAGATATTTCACTGGCAGTGTGTGTGTTGAGTGCTATCAGTACATGGCTACATCCATTTATGTTTCTAACCTCAATTTCCTGACTAAGGGTATGTTGCAGACTATCCTGTAACACCAGTGACTTGCTTAGTGTATGGCAATAGTTTTCCACATATGGGCCTGTGTTCCAGCCTCTGTCCTCCACCTACATACCAAGCTTTGAACATATGACATGCTGTCAGGGGTTGTTCTGTAGTGGGCTGTGAGTATATCATGCTGTCATTGCTGCCATCAGTCCACTGTTGTTGTATCCCCACACATACGGTGGAACTGGGTTCATATATGTGTGGGCTTCAACTACACAATACATGTGTGCCCTTATGCACTCCAGAGGCCAGTGTATGTAACAGTGGTATATGGCCCTGTATTATTGAGTTGGGGGGGATGCACCAAATATAACCTAGGCTGTTGTGGGGGTATCAGGGGTGAGCTGCCTTAAGGTATCTGGACGTACAGTACCATACAATTCACCTATATTTACATTACTTACATATATTGGGTTAATGCAGGCCTACTGCCTCCTGCCATACAGACGTTTCTGTTTGTCAGTGTGGTTGTGATGGTGTCAGTTATGCCTTGTTATGTGACAGTTACATCCCATTTGGTCAACTGAAGTCTTTACCACCTAGTGATTTTGTACAGAGTGTAGATAGAGGCTGCTGAACTATATACCTGCTTTACTTATTGTTGATTGTTTGGTATCCTGTGGCCCAGTCTATCTTTACTATTGTACAATTTGAAGGGCTTGGCCTGGACAGCAACAGTTGTGAACCTTTCCAGACTACTGTATTAGTATAACTGTTTCACAGTTGCATTACTCTGTTTATATGGATGTCAGTGTGTGAACAGCTATATTACATGGCATATGAAACTTTAATGGTACACAAATAAAGGTTTTCCATTTCTGCTAACCTGTGTGTGGTGTTTTATCCTATGACCTCTCTGTGGGTATATGTTGCAGGCAACTATTGTCATTTATATGGGTGGCGCATAGAGTGTCCAATTGTTAAGGTGTTAACTGTAGGCATAGTGGCTGTTCAATATTGTGTGCACCTTCTACATATGTATCTTACTGTACATATCTCTGCATGTGTATGTGTAGTCACATGCATCTCTCTCTCTCTCTCTCTATATATATATATATATATATATATATATATATATATACACACACACACACACACACACACACACATCTGTATCTGCATATATGTGTCTGTGTATATGTATCCTGGGGATGTTGATAGCTTCCACATTATACATTTCCTATGGGAGCCAAACTGTACTGCATGATATGTCACCAATACCAGCCTAACATCATACTGGTGGGTTGTAGTACTGTTAACATCTTGTGCCCATGTCATGTCAGGTCCTGGTTATGGGATCTGCAACACTTGGTAGTGTATTGCAGGGTGGACGTGTTTGGCTGTGGGGGGGTATACCTATTTGTACAAGATGTATATTAACGGTGCATGTGGACATATATGTTTTAGTTAATCTACCATTGTTATCTACAGATGTATGGCCATATATACATATATATATATATATATATATATATATATATATATATATATATATATATATATCTGCTTAAATATATTTAACTATGTCCATATATACCTACATAGATATATATCTGCTTACATATATATAACTTACTGCGTATATGTAGACATATGTGTAGACATATATATGTGTCGATGTAGGCATTTGCATGTATATATGATATATATATATATATATATATATATATATATATATATATATATATGTATATACATATATAGATATGCTGTATCGGTTTAGATATTAATATATTTACACACACACATACATCTAAATGTTGGAATACATTCTCTGTACTGTTGCATGACTGGGCTGGATGATATGTTTTTGAAAACATCAGAGTTATGTCTATCTCACATGGATTAGTGGTAAATCCCTTTGTCTATGGTGTGGAGGGTCCTGGGCTCAGGCCTTGCAGAGGCTGTTTATTTTGTTGCTGGGCAGAACATGAGCCATTCAATCCAGAGTGATTAATGCACTTTAAAGCAGTTGTAAGTGGGTTTGTGTGGAAGTAAGCACTGCTAATTTCCTGTTACAGTTTCTTATACTCTGTTAGCTTCTGCATTGCTTAACCTGTGTAGGCATTGCTTAAACCCATGCAAACAGGCTTAAATCCACTTACTGCTGCTTAAAAGTGCTTACTCCCACTTACCCCAGTGCTAATTTCTTTAAAAGAAAAGAAAAAGGGGTTGATAGGAAAGTGGTGAAAAAAGGAGCACAAAGAGGGAAAGACAGTAGGGAAAATAGCCATGGATGTGCAGGAAGGGTGTAGGGAAGGTCCATAGCTGCCCATTTCTTCTACAGCAACAGCTGTGCATATACACTGAATTTGGAGGTAGATTTGGTCACTCAAACCCCTGGGAGAGGGGTGAGGAGAACAATAATAATTTGTGATGCCAATTAGACCAGATTACATGTGTCCATTGGACATGTGCAAAATGGACAGCTATGTATGGGGCAAAATTGTTTTGTGGGAACAGATTGCCCTTTTTTTTCAGGTGAGAGTGGGATGTTGGGGAGGGATAGTAGGTATATCTGGGGAGGTAGGTTAACAGTCAAGACAAACAAGACACATACAGGGGCAGTATATGACACATGTGGGGGGTAAACTCCTTGATGGGGAGGGGTGTTGGGATATTGGAATCCCACAAGCCCCCTAGTGGTAACAGTGGGACTGAGGTCCCCACCCATGGGAAGTCACCACTGTACCTTCACAGCCCTGAAGGTGGCTGTGCTGGGGACTGAGTCGCACAGCCAGGCTGACTCTCTAATCGTGACATGCGGCCCTTGAGCTGGCGTAGATCACCAAACTGCTGGTTGATCTCTCTCCGCACAGTGCCCCCAAGCTGGAGGCGGCTGACATGTGACTGTCCGCACCCACTCCCGGGGGTGGGTGAGCCCCATCCCCTTGAGGAGGTTCCACCCAAAGGTGGTGCAGGACAAATGAACAGGGAGGTCCCGGGTTGGGCCCTAGACATGCGGGTGCCTGGTGCCACTGGGACCAGCCTTCCCAAGTGTGCTTTAGTATTTAGATTTCATCATTTGTGGGTTAGTAATAGTCGACACATTCCAGGGTTAGGTATAACAGCATGCATAGATATTCCCATTAACCCAGACACCAGATACGGAACAGTTGCATAGCCAGCAGAAAACATGCATACATGGGACCTCAGTGGTAATAAGAACAGCATGCAGGTATATTGACGGCACCATGCCACCAATGTTGGAATAATTCAATATAGCACATGCATGGGAACCATCAGATTATTTATCAAATGATTGGACATTATCAGGACATAGGTGTCATTACATACTGGTTGGGGTGGGTTATGTTGATTATTGTTGGAGATATGGTGGGGGGGGGATGTCAATTAGCAACTAGTATATTCCTGTAGTCCACATTACTTTCATAATCAGTGCTGTTATCTGTACCTTACAAGTCTTACTACACTACCCTATAGCCTTAGTTTGGACAGTGATATGGCTGTCATCATCATTACACATGAACCAGTTTTACCTGCAGTATACACCTCTTACCTGGTATACCTGTGGAGGGAATGTTTGTTAACACTAACTGTTTGTACACATACTCCCAGATTCTGAGTTGTTGTTTTGCACATAGCTATCCAACTCTTCCTGCACAGACGCTGGCCATGTGTTGACCACATGCAGGTGTGCTGGGACATATCTAGAATATTGCCCTCTTCCACCTTTAGTGACCTGACACACACATATGCATGCTTTCCTACACAGTTATATTATGTAGCACAGTGTGTGTGACAGTGACCAGTGATACTTTATTCAGAGAAACTGCAACACTCACAATTCCCTACAATACCAGCGTGAACAGTACCAGTACAGATTATAATGGTCTGTATTTCTCAGCACAGTGTTCGTATCCAATGTACCTGTGGGAGCAATGTTTGTTAGCACTACCTGACTGTTGCCACACAAAGTTCCATATTACACATTAGTATTATGCACATACATCTCACTCTGTTACTGTACACACTCTGGTCACAGCTTGACATCATGGGAGTGTAGATGGGACATACTTGAAATATTACTCTCCTAACAGATTAGGGGATTGTTACAGTGACAGGTGTGTTCTCATGATGTTTGACAATCATTTGTATTCCCTGTTTGCTGGCTAAACATCTGGGATCATCCCACAGATTTATCAGGGGGGCAGGGGGACAGGCAATGGATATGGGCACATATACTGGACATTCTGGCCTCATCTGTACAGTTGTTGGTATGAATCTGTACGCAGCCTAATTCCACTCCCAGGATTCAGACCATGGTTGTGTCTGCTACAACTTAAACACTGTCCATCACAGTTGTGTCTACTATATAGATATTGCTGTATATCTCCTATCTACTTTCTGTCTTATTAATCCTCTGTGCTTCTGCATTCTGACCTTGTATTACAACACTGATATACAGATTTCCTAGACAGTTATACGTTCTTGGACAGTGTGTGCATCAGTGATGTGTTGTTGTGTCTTTCGTCTTTCAAAGCAACTGCATATCATTCTTGTATGTCTGGGCACAGTGTTGGTATCTGACAGACCTGTGAGAGGAATGTTTATTAGCACTACCTGAATGTTCCCACAGACAGTACCAGATTCCACATTACTATTATGCACATACATCTCACTCTGTTACTGTACACACTCTGACCACAGCTTGACAAGTTGGGGTGTAAATGGGACATACGTGGCTTCTTAGTCATATAAGGTATTGGGGAATTGCTAGTGTGCCAGATTTGTTCTCATAGCTGTGTGTCAATCAGTTGTATTTCCTGTTTGCTGCCTATATGTCTGGGATCATCCCACTAATTTCCCAGGGGGACAGGTTGATAGGCAACAGATATGGGCCACTTTACTAGACATTCTGGAAATATTTGTACAGTTGTGGGGTATGATTCTGTATGCAAACTACTCCCACTGGCAGGATTCGAACCCTGGCTGTTTGTGCTAAAAAATCAACAATTCATATCTCAGTTGCATGTGCTATTCATTTTTTGTTGTCTGCATTTTCCCTGTTTACTGTTAATGTGTCTCTCAGTTGTACAGATGGCCTTTGGGGATTACACCTGTCATATACAGGCATTCCGATGCATTCAATTTATGGTGCACAATGTGGGTAATAGTGTTTAATACTATAAGTACTATTACATGATTGCATATATACATTACCGTATGATACCAGGATATACACATGCAGTCCAGCAGTTAGACCTGTTTTGTCAGGCTATTACACTTTTATTGACTTACAAACAATATGAGACTTTTCCTGCCCTAATCTCTAGTGTATGCAGTACTTGCCTTGAACAATACAGGTTTTATACAAGCAATTAATTTACTACTACTTTTTTTTAAAATTTCCTATGACAGTAAATGCATGAGTATTACTGACCTGCCTCATGTTGCAACCTCACCAGGTGACTGATGTGGGCCTCCTGGTTCACAGCCCACTCCATTACAGCTGTGAGGGACATAAGTGGAATATTTAGCCATGCCTATCCATGATATACCTAAGCTGGCAATTATTACACACATACTGGGGTGATACTTACACACAACTGGAACATCTCCTGCCACTCTTGCCTCCTGGAGCCACTCCTCCAAGAGATCTCCCTTATGCCGCTTCAGGTCGGCATAGTGGGGCCTGACCTGCACACCAGTTCGGGGTATGCCAGTGCACTGGTGAGGTCATGGGCGAGATGGTTCCAGGCCTCCGCCTTTTATTGGGAGCCCTGTTACTGGCCCTGCAGCAGTCTCTGAGCATGGTCTTTAACTAGGAGTCCTGCCATGACCTTGGACTCCTGGATGCAAAAGTGCTGCACCCGGAAGCGCACACCTTCTCCCATTACTGCCATAGTGCCTGCAAAGGGAAGCTACAACCAGTTATGAGATGTATTCCTGCCTCTTGGGTTTAAGTAGGGCTGATTTCCCGCACTTTTCCATGACTGGCCAGTTTTGAAAAGGCTAAGCTATGGGCAAACCTGCTTAATGAAGGCTGACATTGTTTAAAGAGCTATAACACTGGGCACATTGAGTTAGCTGACCTACACATTGCTTTCACCTCCTAAGCTGGCCTGTGCAATGCTTAGCATTGCTTATATTAGACTCTGCATTATTTTTTTCTTTTTGGCATTGATTTCTTATTCATTACATCTTATATATTTGCCTGGTATCCATGATTAATGTGTACGTACACTCTATGGGGTCCTTGTGTTTTATTGGGGACTTCATCACTCTTTTACAATTACACCTCACTTCTGTCTTACTGCTGTACTCCATTTCACATATTTATGTTATCTAGTGGGATATGGAGCATATGACTGTATACTGATTCCTGTCACAGATTCAGTTTGGTTTTACTATGGTGAGGACTTGTTTGCTGATACCTCATTTTTCTGTGCTTCTGTGATGGCTAGGTGGTTAACTACTGTGGTTATGGTATGTAGGATCCTGGGTTCGAGACCTGCATGGCTGTTTATTTTGTTGATGGCCAGAACAAGGGCCGATGGATACAGAGTGATTAAGGCACTTTTGAGCAGTTGTAAGTGGGTTTGCGTGATGGTAAGCACTGCTAACCTGCCGTTATATCTGCTTACAGAGAGTTAGCTTATAAATTGCTTAACCAGTGTAGGCATTGCTTACAGCTGCACAAACGGGCTTAAGCCCATTTACTAGTACTTAAATATGCTTACTACTGCTTATTTGTGCTTAAACCTGCTTACTAGTGCCTTATTCATTATGACACTGACACCTCACATGTGCATTTACTGCAATATTCCAGTTCATGTAAATATGTTATTTAGTGGGTTATTCAACATAAATATTACTCATAACGTGCTTTGCCATGGAAAGTGCTGCAGTGGGACTCAAACTGGAAATGCCTGCTTGTAAGGCAAATGCTCTGCCCACTACACTATTGCTATGCTGCTTCATTTGCATATATCTTCCATGTTATCTGCTTCAGGCATTTAAGCTGTATTAACCGTAGCTAAGTGATGGGCACACCCGCGCACCTATGGTTAGCTTTAATCTGATTTTTTTTTAAATTAAGGGTTTCTTCATTTTATTTATGTATACTGTTGCTGTTGTACATAAGGGGGGCTGTTGGTGGGGATATGCGGTCACCTGTGAGCAGTCTCACTCATTTCATACCCCTTTCTGCTGTTCTTCCTTGCAGGGATGTGTTTCTTTTGAGAGCTCTGCTCTCAGACACACCCCCTGCACTCTTACACGCTCCGTGTAAGCCTAGGAGCTCAGGCAATGCACCTCATTATTATGCATGGCACGCTGCCATCCTGCTCCTAAACAGCCACCTCTGTGCAGGACTAAGGTAGTCCTGCATGGAGGAATAGTAAATCCAGGGGACAATCTTTTCACATTTAAGAGAACAAGCCTGTGGCTTACATTAATATTTGCAAATGACAGAATTATCTACAAAATTCTATCTATCTAGGGTGGCAGCCCTCACCTATCCTCACAACACTGTTCCTTGAATTACAAGTTTATATGCTTTAGGAGCTCATCTAAAGACATGTAAGTGTCTGTAGTCTTCTTTATCCCTGTACTAGCCCCCACATATTCAAAGTTCCTCTTCATTTGCCAGTTTTGATTGGTAGCATCTTCAATGAACCTGGTGTGGTGCTTTTACTATTAAGTTGAAGTATTTTCTTTTAGATAGCTATCTGCCGGTGTCCCTACACACAGACAGGTTTCTTCTATAGCTGATAAAAGACTCTCATTTTTGATAAAGCCTTTCAGACTAATTGAACTGACATTGCAAATAGCCTCTATCACAGCATATGTTATTTAATCAAGGTATAATTCTTTGCAATCCTCTTAACATGGTAGTGCATTTACCTGCCTGACTGACAACTTTTCAATGTTAAACTACTTAATCTTACTCAAATCTATAATGATTTACTGTTTTAGACTGTTTAAATATTATATGGCAATTATGCATTCTTTTATGAATCTTATTAAATTTATTGAACTTGCTTTATTCTTTAATGAGTTTGTTTTGTTTAATTTATGAATCTCATTGTAGTTAATATGACTCTTCTGTATTGTAATGTGTATGGGGATCTTTTCTCCCTAGGCTTCTACTGTAAATGTTCTTTAACTTATTTGGATACCCAAGTCAACAAAAAAATAAATAAATGTTTAAAAAAGCATAAAACAAATGAACAAACAAATAAAAGAGGTGCATGTTGCTGTATTTCACCAACTCCAGTACTTATGTTAACACAGTTGTACACCAAGCACTTATCTCTGCCGATTAATCTATATGGAACTTTCATGTATTTCCATCCCTAATCATTCAGGCAGAACAACGATAAGCTTTCTAGCCTACTTCATTGATTCTAGTCTCATATTCATTGTAATTGTTTGCATGCTTTTAGTTTTTACCTAGTCCACTGGAATAACATTTATATTTAGAAGCAGTTTCACCAAACTGTATTCAGTAGTTCAGGATGACCAATGTAATGTATGTTGGTGTTTGTAATACATTCATTCTCTAGAATATAAATTCCATTTAAAATAGGCACCATTACCTCAAATGGCTATGCTTACAACTCTGGACACTAGTTTTTATCTTAGTTGTAAATACATTTTCTGTGAGTACACCAATCCCACCATCAATAACATGACTTCTAATTTAGGCTACCTTTCTAATTTCAGCTCTTAAAAGTTCAAAAAAAGGCAGGTGTTCTTGTTTAAATGGTATTAGCTGCTTAACAAAGAAGGCAAAATTAGGAGTTGTAAATGATACATAAGCAAAGAAACATCGATAAACTAAAAAAAGCAGTGCTGTCAAAGTGGGTTTTATGATTTTTATGAAACAGTTTATTGCACAGTGGAACTTTGCTCTGTCCCTGGATGGAATAGTTAAACATGTTCTGAATAAAAGTAACACAATGATGTACAGCGAGCCGACAGAGCTCAAAACCAGCGTATAAGCGAGATAAACAAAATTAAACACCATACACAGGACGCTGATTTCTAATGGCCTCAGTTCCAATATGAATCCACAAAAGCAAATAAAACGCTGTAAAGATTCAAATAATCCAAATAAGATCAATTCTGGTAAAACAAGCTTTATTTGGTCGACATCAGTAAGCGCTTTCACCCTAAGGCTTCATCAGACTTATACAAATTGCAACTAATTCATTGAACTTTAAATAGCCCTCCTTTCAATGGTGATATTTATAATATGTTTGTATGCATTTTTATGTAGTAATGCAGGATTTTTATTATTTATGTTTTGTAGTGCTTTAAAAATATATGCTCAGACCGTTAACCCTCCAACCAATGAGTTTGAAAGGAGGGCCAAATAAAGCTTGTTTTACCAGAATTGATCTTATTTGGATTATTTGAATCTTTACAGCGTTTTATTTGCTTTTGTGGATTCATATTGGAACTGAGGCCATTAGAAATCAACGTCCTGTGTATGGTGTTTAATGTTCTGAATAAGGTGTGGAGCATTAAACTCTGTAATAAATGCACTTTACATCATTTGGTGAATATTAAAATAGGAATTCCATTTTTGTTGATCAGAAGTTTCAAAAACTGAAACAAAATAAATGGAGCACAGATGTGGGGAAATGTCCTATATGTGTGTTTGATGTGCAGCTGATTGTTATCGCCTTGATTTTTGTTTCTGTGATATTACCCTTTCAGTGACTTGCATTCCTATTCTCTGAGTGGGGCAGCACAAATACATCTGTATGGCAACAGTTTTTTTTTTTGTAGAGGACTTCCTTTTTCCCCAAAGATGCATAGTCATGCATTTAGTTTATATAAGAAATGTGGATGTAAGGAATGGGTGTGGGGGGGGGGGCTTGAACTGTGAAAAAAAACTTTAGTTTACTTGTTTTGCAGGTGTAGTTGGTTGTTCATTTAGTGTCGCAGTTACTTGTCAGTCAAGAATTCAAAGGAAATCCATAACATCCGACTGCACCTCTTACTAAAATATATCAGTGAAAATTTTATTTGATGATGTAGAGGGTAAATGCATGTCTGCATTTGGAGGTGGTGAAAAAAATGTAAAAGTAAAAGTAAAACAGGCATGATGGTGTATGCAGGACAATACAAACAAGGTAAGCAACAATGGAGTGAAGCATTTAAGTAGTGACAGCAGCTAGATAAAAGCAAAATTAGAGAAAGAATATGAAGGCGAAATCAGTTTACTGCTGAGTATAGCACTCCATATACTGCATGCTTTATTTTAGTATGTATGTCCTTACGGCATTTACTTATTTTTGATTTGGCTCCTCAAGTATTAGGAACTCAGACGTCATTATTAGCCCTTATGTTTACAGCATGCCATTTATGAAAAATAACATCCTTTAATTCATAAATGAAACTAATATTTTTTATTTATTTTGATACACCCTTGTTTTACATCTGCCTTCATGCACCTATATGGAATCTTACCAACTGTGTGTTGGTCAGGTGATTGAAACCAGCTCCAAAGCAGAGTGTGTTCTTGTCAGAGGAGGTTGCTGATGCCAACATTTCCCATTTTCTTCTACTGGAACAATCCCATTGTTCATTATATTAGGTAGAAGGACAGACTGACAGACTGGTGGAAGTCCCATGCATCGTATGGTTTGGGAAACATGTTCCCAGAGAAAAGGAAGAAAAATAAAATTGGTTTCTGCTTCTAATTTTTCATTATTTTATGACCAGTTGAATTTAGAATTGTATATATATATATATATATATATATATATATATATATATATATATATATAGTTCCCCTTTACAAGATTGAATTACTGAAAGCTCAAAACTCATAAGCTCGAGCCCAGAATCTCGAGCTTTCAGTAACTCAAAATTGTAAAGGGAGGCTGTAAAAGTAAGAAAAAGAAATGTACTTACATGTATGCATCGAGCTAGGTCCCCCTGCATTGTTCCTGGTGTAATATGAGAGTTGTGTGACCGGACTTTAGCGGAGGAGTGGACATTCACCCGTTGTGCGCTTATGCATATAGCTCAGAATGGGAGAATTCCCTTGTCTTCACTGAAGTGCGATCTTGGAGTTGGTATATTTAAGAAGGGGGGTGTGGGGGGTGCAGGGGGACTTGCCCCGCCCCTGCAAAAACCTTAGAAAAATGTTTTTTAGCTGTTTTTGTTCACCTTCAGAATTTCGAGTTACTGAAAACTCGAGATTCTGGCTTCGAGCTTATGAATTTTGAGTTTTCCGTAATTCAATCTTGTGAAGGGAAACTATATATATATATATATATATATATATATATATATATATATACACATTTACACATACACACACACAAGCACACACACACACACACACACACACACACACACACACACACACATATATATATATATATATATATAGAGAGAGAGAGAGAGAGAGAGAGCACCATAATGCACTTTTTTGATTGCTAAGATTCAGTACTGGTTGGAATATTTCATATATGCTTAAAATCAAGCAAAAGAATATCATATTGTTCTGCATATTATCCACTTCCAAATACATCACGGCAATGTGATTCTTATTTATAATACAGTCTCTTGGCCTGAATTCATGAACAATTACTGAAGCACTGTCTACAGATTTCTCAATATTAACTTCTGTTAATTTCTGCATTCATAACCACAAACTGATAAGAAACAGTTATAGAGACAAAAAATAAAATGGGTGAAAACAAAATCAATAAGATATACAACAGAGAAGAAGAGATGCTACTTAGTTTTCAAAAAGTATTCTAGTCATAAAATGATGTCTAGATTAAAAAATAAAGTATAGCATCTATTTATTTTCTTATCAAATCTTCTAACTCCAGCTATGAATTCAGCTTGGGTTTAAAGGCTGGAAGCAATAATAAAGTATTCCTTAATTATATTAGACTACTGAAAGGGAAAATTGTAAATGTAGCATGTTATTAATAAGTAATGATCATTCAGCTACAGAGTGTAATAGATGTGCTTGCAGAAAAGAAATAAAATTGTGAAAGCTTCAAATTACACAAAGAAAAATGTCTGAGTGCTACAGAGACAAGAGTCTCTATCTGTTACATAAGCACACAGGTGATAACTGCTGACATAAGTAAAGTTCAAGGCACAGGTTCCAATTGACCGATAACGTACCTGTTGGTTTCCAACACAGAATCAAGGAAAACATAGTTAACCCTCTACAGGCCATGTTATGCCAGCTTATGGTCATGTCGCTGACCTCTGACAACAGGCTGCAATGGAACCAATTCACAAAATAGATAGTGCTTTCTGTTTAATATATTGGTGACAGTCATAACTGAGCTTATCCAAATGAGACAGGAACCTATTTCTGTTAGTTGTAGAACAATATGAGCCTGTTAAGGGAATATCTTGCCTTTGAATCATGTGTCTTTCTCTGAAAATGTATCAGCAGCAGCTGACAAAGGGCTGACATTATATAATGTTTATATTGACCTTGCCAAGCCATTTGACACTTTTCAACAAAGGGTATAATTCACAATTTAAAACCATTAAATGTCAAATGATATGTTATTCACTATATGAAACACTGGTTAAGCAACACATGGAGTCAAGGTGGAGATTTACCTATCTATTGTGACAGGAGATACCTCTAAAGTCTTAAAGGATTTTTGCATTATTATTTGTAGTTATAAAAGTAGGAAATGGGCTATAGGCTGTGGATAGCAAAACATGAGGATCGGTGAAAAATGGGTTAACATAATTATTTCAAATAAAAAGATTCTGATCCTCTCCAACATGCACTTATACACTTTGTTTTATTAGCATATTCTTTACAAGCTCCACTTGTTGTAGCGTGACATGTTTCACCCTTTGTTAGGCTTATCAGGGTTACATATGTATGTATGTATATGTGGACACACACATACACACACACACACACACACACACACACACACACACACACACACACACACACACACACACACACACCTATATATATCTAACACACACATATATATATATATATATATATATATATATATATATATATATATATATATATATATATATATATTTATATATATGTAACACACGCATACATACCCATATGGATTTATATTAGAAAATTCAAGAATGGGGTTAAGGCAGTCAGGGATATGCCACGGTGGTACGGCGGTAGCATTGTTACCGCACAGCAAGAGGTTCTCCCGTTCGATTCTCGGCTTGGCTTGGGAGTGCCTTCTGTGTGGAGTCTGCATGTCCTCCCCACAGTTGGGTAGCGTTCAAAAGACATGTGTGCGTAAATGGGCATGCCTTTGTTGAAGGTTGGGCATCGAGCTGGCACCTCAGCCTTTCATAAAAATCTACTGCCAATTATTAGCAGACCGGAGTTCTGCTGTGGCGACCCCTTACTGGTAAAAAGCCGAAAGACAAACAACAAATACATTATAAGCTCGACTTTCAATCTTATGAACTTATGAAGACAAATAATGACTCATTATGTTAAAATATAATCACAAAATCATGCGCCTTAAAGATGATGATGGCAGATATAACAGTTGGCAAAGGAGACCATGTGCACACAGTGGATCAATTCGTGACCGCATCAGAAACTATAAAACATGAATTAAGGCCTTCCATAATAAACAATAAAGAATAAATAATAAATAGGTAAAAGAGACTAAAGGTAGATAGACAGATAGACATATGCAGATAGACAGAAAGACCGAAATGTAGACAGATAGATTAAAAAAAAAAAAACTGATGTACAGACTGTGAGTGCATCTGTGGAAATAAGAGTAATAGGAAAATTGGATGACTAAGACATGCAGGGAAGCGAAACATGCCCAGTGAGTTCTGAAAAACCAGCATGCTAAATTTTATAATTTAAGAGGAGACTGCTGAATACAAACAGTGTAGCAAGTGATATTAAATGCAAAACAGCAACAAGCAATATGCAAAGTGTACAGCACACTGTGCAGGACAAGGGAAGAGGGGGGTGTGTACTAACTGGTAACGGACCCAGTGGAAACAGCACTGTGGCACAGCAATGTGGTTGCAAAGCATAATGCAAAGCACCATAGAAAATACCACCCCCCAAAATGGGCAATTATAGAGCAAATGGGGAGACTACATGCAATACTCTATACTATAAAGATACAAACAAAGAAGGCAAGCAATGTACAACACAAGTTCCGTAGATGGACACCGTGGATTTGCATCAGGATAGCTCATGACTCATTGAGATGGTGTACCATTATTTACGTAATTGTTTTACTAAGTTAGGCCCTCTAGTCTTATGGCCTATTCATACGGCACACATATATATATATATATATATATATATATATATATATATATATATATATATGTATACATGAAAAATGTTGCTAAGACATTCACTTAGTTATTCATTTGATTGGAATATGCTTTGAGAGAAAAATGTATATTTTTGACTATTTTGAATGACTGGCTAACTATTAGACTTTAGTTATAAATAAAGTAACTGAGTCTTGCTCTCTTCTTTTATTGGAAACTAAATGGCAGAGTAATGCAATGTCTGCTTACTATGTTATCATACCCTGATGTTTTTTGTGTAGATAAAGATGAGCAGTGGATCACAGAGGTTCTTATAGAAAGTGAAAATCAAATGCATAGAGGTGGTCTTACTTCAAACAAGTAGAGATACAAAGGCTTGAGGGTGTGTTAAAGAAGGGTTGGCTTATTTTTCAGAAACTATATTTTCAGTCTTGGTCATAAAATTTGGAGACAGAAATGTTGTACTATGGTGTCACTTTTGGGATATAAACTCAAGGACCTAGTATGGAAGTGGAATAAACAGCCTTCTGATCTGCCAGGGAGAGTATTTTACAGATTCTGAAAGATATTGCATCTTTAATGAAGACCTTTAATTTATCATTCAAGAAAAATGTGTATTTGTTAGATTTGGTTTTGAGGGTTGAAATTAGCATTTATTGGTTGGATTATGTTTTCAATTACCAAAGAAAAAGATTCATTGGACATTTCCTATGTTGCTTATTGTGGCTCAAGAATCCCATCAAGAGGGTTGGTCTTTATAATTCATGTGATAAAGGGGGTCTATGATTTATATTAAGTCTGGTAATTTATCTTTGCTTTAATTAATGCAGTATGTTGTGCATCTTTACATGTTCTTGTTTTTTTAAAAAAAGCATTTATGATAAATAGTATTTAATTTGTATCTTACTGCAGCAAGGATAGGGTCATTTGGGGAAATTGTTGGGAAGATGAAAATGAAATACAGTATTCTAGATAATGTGTTCGAAAATAAGCATACTATACCCTTATTGAAGATAAACTTGAGAATCACTCCAAAAGAATGTAAGCAATGGTATGCTGCTATGATGCCGGAATAGTTTTGAATATTTTTTAGTATATTCTTGACAATCTTTAGATACTACTAAAAGAAAAGACTCCACAAAAATACTTCAGCAGACTTCCACATATCATTTTTCTGGTACTTATTATTACAGACGGTACCTATGAAAGTATTTTTGTTGTGCAAGATGTTTGACGAAAGATTTTGTACTCTATGTAATATGTATACAAAACATTCATACATGATTTTTTAACATTGTAAAAGAGTGATAGATTCCAGTGAGACTATAGAAGACAGCTAAAGGAACCGTACCAGGACACATAAGAATGACTAAGGAAGATCTGGTTGTTTGTCATTGAGGAAGGGTGACAGAGATTGAACGTGGAAGAACTTTACAAATACCTTAATGCAATCAATAAACAGCTCCTTCTAGATAAAATGGTATGGCAAGAATCTGCTATGACATCCCACCACTGGTCCAGTAATCAAGGAGCCGCAATCCTAACCATTGGCAACAATAGGGAACATGCACACTGGGAGGATGACAAGTATCTCCACAGTAAAGTGCAATTATCCTAAAGAGCACACAGAGACTTCAGTCATTCTGGGTCTGGTTTATCCCTCTTTCTCCAGATCCCCAATAAGACTCCCCACTGGCACAACTATAGAGTTGAGATCTCAGTTGAGTGGCCAAACCAAGACCTCCAGTACCCTCTCTGTCCAACCAGTGCTTTGTGTGCCTGCCCAAGTAGGTAACACACACACACACACTTTGAGATTTTATTTATATACACACACACACACACACACACACACACACACACACACACACACACACACACCTGGGAAAGGCTGGCACAGGTTTACTAGCTATGTTCCCTTTTTGCCCAAACTATAAGGTAGTTTGGGCTGTCACCAGCCAGTCCTTATCAGCTACTTTAAGGCCCTTAACAAAGGGTGTCCAATCTTACTGTGTAATACTGCTGTTAATCCAGAGGTAACAATGTAGCGAAGAAACAAGGCAGAGTAAAAGTACAAACAGTTTAATCGATTAGCGCTTTCACATCAAACAAGATGCTTCATCAGACCATGAAACAGCCTACATCACTTCCTATATATAAAGCTAAAATACACAATTACCTAATTATGCATGTTAAAATCTTAAAGAAACATCCATCTCGTTAAATTAAAAAACCTAAACATACATATAAAACAAAAATAGGGGTACATATACATACAAAATGCATCAAGCATTATGATATATACCACATCACTATTATTTTAAGGTGTGTGCTTTTAGATAGGGTTTAATTGAAGCCCTATCATTAAGACATGGTGCACTATCTGGCTGTAATTCCAGTATTCATCTTAATTCATATTGCTCCATCAAATTCTTAATGTCACCTAGCCTTGAGCTTGGGAATATACACTCAACTATTTTAAAAGTAAAATCATGAGTTTCATTATATTGAGCAGCATGCTTAGCTACTGCACTTCTTTCCACATCATTATTTCTAACAGTAGCTAAGTGCTCTCTTATACATTCCCTCAAGGAGTGAATTATCATACCAAAATATTACACACAGCTAAATAAATCAGATTTTTCATATTACAGTGTTCTCTGGCTTTAAATTCATATTTTTTAGATGTCCTTGGGTGGAAGAATATATTTTCACATGCTAATACACTGTAAATACTACAATTTCCACAAGGTCTCAGGCCACAACTATTTGTATAAAGAATCTTATTATAGTTAGGGTGACACAGCAATCTTTTCAAGTTCTTTTTATTTTTAAATCCAAAGTGAAGTCTATCTCCTATAACATCCAGTATCTCTTGGTCAGATTGCAAAATGAACCAGTTCTTAGTAATAATTAAAAATATATTATAGGATAACATAAAATATTTTACGATGTGTAAGGATAAAATAATAAAATGTTTAAATTGCAATTGTTGCAAATATATTTATAAAACTGCAGCAGGAATTTGTATTAATGATGTGAAGATAAAAGTTCAAAATGAAAATGTGTGTAGAAATTAATTTGTGGTGTATTTGTCTATCTGTTCTCATTGTCCTTCAAATTATGTAGGAAAAATTACTAGAAAACTGTTTAAGAGAATTCAGGAGCATTTATATGCAGTACAGATAAGTGATAAAAGTATTGCATGGAGAAAGCATTACAGTTTAAATGATTGTAAAGGGTCACCAAAGTTTGTAGTGCTAGAAAAATATGTAATTATGAAAATAAGTTAGAAGCAGAAGAGCTAAACTGGAAAGAATACTGTTGGAAATTGAATGCCAGTTGTTTCCCAGGTCTGAATGACAGGGAACATTTTAAAATATATTTGAAAAGAAAAAGGGTAAAACATTGAGGTAACTTTGAACATGCTGAAGCAAAATGTGTGAAGCTGATTGTAGCAAGTATCTAATTGAAAGAACTTTTAACTAGCAAATTGAATAATTGTGCATTTATATGATTTGTTTTTTGTATAAAAGACAAGTGAAGAGAATGTTTATTCAGTCTGATGAAGTCTATTGCTAGACGAAAGCACTTACTGGATAAGCTTATGCTGTACTGGTATAGTAAAGCTGCGTGCTGATTTTACAATTTTTTGGATTCTTTGTTTCTGTGGTGGTGTTGGTGAAATCCATTAGTGAGATATTTAGATTGGATCGGATTTATTATGGGCAGTCAGCTAGATAACAGCTTTATGGTTCTACCATCTGGTTTTACTCTCCACGATACTCCGAATGGATCTTTTATGGTTAACCAGCAAGGAAAGGTGAGCAGTACAAACAAGATTGATGCTGCTGTTGAAAGAGGTAGTGAACATACAAGTGGCTCTAGATCTGTATTTCGAGTTATTAGAGATGAACTATTAAATGACTGTTTGGCAGCTCCATATAATCCATTTTCGGATAATGCATTAATTCATGAAAGACAAGCTAGTTCTAACATGACTGAAAGGTTTGAATCTTTGGAAAAAGATTTTATAAAGCTCAAATGGTTGCAGTGGGATGTGTTGTTTTTTGAGAGCAGTATTGCTGCCAAAAGAGTCCCAAGAGGGCTTAGAATTAACAAGATACCGATTGACAGTGATTTACCAAAAGAGCTCATTGACAAATGGGTTGAGCTAAATCAAAAGACTGGTATAGAGTATATGGTAATGCTCATGGATCATTACAAACAAAGAATCCATGAGCTAAATGGAAGCTTACGATCTAATTATTTTAAGCTAAAAGACATGTCCACTGTAGAGAACTTTGAGGTAAAATTGAGCTTAATACAAGAAAAACTTAATAAAGACAACAAAGTCCTGAAAAAATGCAAACTGACAAAATTTGAAAGTGATTGGTTAGAATACAAACAAGGGGTTGCATATCTCTTTAATTCTGGGGAGAGAAGCGAAGAAGTGAATGAAAGAGCAGATGGTGACGTCAGCCTAGTTCCTAGTGCGGTACTGGAAGTAAGGTGATCAGAGCATTTAGCCAAGAAGGGGCCAAAAATACTGTTGTTACAGAGGAAAGTGGCAATGGTACTGTAAATGATATAAACAAAAGTAATGGAAAGGGCACGAACAGAACTGTCCCGCATTCCTTTCAGAATATAAAAGTGCATCAAGATATGGGTACAGGGAAGTGCTCGTGGGTGCAAGTAACAGCTGTGCCAAAAAGGGAGAAGCAACATCTAAAAAGAAACAACTTCAGACGAAATCAGACCTGGTAAAACAAGGCAGTTATGATTGGGACTTTAAAGTGATTAATTTATCTGAAAAGACTTTGGACTATGATGAGATTTGTGTATTAAGCAAAGGTTGGACTTTTGTACCATCAGTTCGTGCAGATGTTTGTGAAACGTTTAATCATTTAAGAGATTATGTAAGAAGGCTGAACCTAAAATTTTTGTATACTGACAACAGTAAATTGATGTGTAATGAATTTCACAAACAAAGTTGCTTTAATCCACCACTGAGGTCTGAATTAGAAGAATTTCAAAATGTTATGGAAAAGCAACTTCATACTTTATTAATGAATAAACCAGAAACACGAATGTAAAATTTGACACAAAATGAAACAGATGCTTTAAATAAGTTGAAAAAAGATGAAAACATTGTGGGTCGGATTTACGAAAGCTTGCATGGAGTTGTAGAGCAGAGTAAAATGTCAGACAGCCAATATGTCTGCCAAGCGATCCAGCAACAGCCGACAGGGGCGTGCATGACAGCTTCTAAAGCTACTCTTGCACGGACAGCGTCATGGTATGCAAATTACTGCATTTGCTGCTGAAAGCTAAGCAAATGAGGTAAATTTGCAATCCAGGAAACACTAACCTGTCGGTGGAAGAGTAGTGTTATTTGCAGAATTGTACTTTGTTGGTAACGGAGTACTGTTCTGCAAATTGCTAAACGGAGCTATGACAGCTCCAAATGAAGGATGCATCCAGTTGAGGAAGCATGCCAATGGTGAAATATAAGGCCATTGGCATTTTTAAATGTTTAAAATGATTAAAATCTAATTTTTTTCCCCGATCTCCGATGTTTAATCATAGAGCAGTGCCACGCAAACATGCGGTGCTTAAAAAAACAAGAAAATAATTTAAAAATAGCCAAAAATAGACATTTTCACTAAAAAGCTTATCCTGCCATGCAGGTGAATGGCAGGCTGAAGACAACATGGCCACTGAGGACTGATTGCTAAGGGGGGGAAGCTCGGTGTGAGAGATGTAACCAAGCATTAGTAGGCAATCCTATGCAAATAAGGATAATGATAGTGAATCCCAATTTTCCCCAGCATATGAGCCATGTTCCAAGAGTGTAAGTGTAGGAGTAGGTGAGTAGTAGAGTAGAAGATAGGTGACATCATGAGGGGGTATGTCAGAAAGGCTGTATGCTTATTGGAGCACAGTGTCCTGTGTTTGCTCTGAGTTGCTCAGGATTGCAAGAGGCGTGTCTACAGTTGTCCTTTTTGAAAACCAGAAACCAAACGTGTATGCCGTGAAAACATCTGAAATTTCTTGCAAACGGGCACACAGCATGTGCGCGCGTGTGCACCCATGTGCGTGCATGTGCGCGTGTTTGTGCTTGTTTGCGCGGCGCTGCCCTGGGCAGAAACAGAAAGGGAAAAGGAAGGAAAAGAAGTAGTAGGAAATTAACCAAGGAGAACTAGCAGAGCTGCCAGGTGAAATATATCAGAATCAGCCAAATACACAGGCAGCAGTCGAGCTCAGCCCAGCCCAGCACTTTAAACTCTGCAAACAGCATTCTTCCCTGTTTTTTCCCCAAGACCTCTGCAACACTGCAGTATACAAAGCTTAAAAACTTTAAAGTCAGACAAAATGTTAGGGGCTGCTTTTGCTATCATAAACCAACATGTGCAAGGTGCTGAGGGTGGTGATGTTGTGAATACTGCTGAGCAACCCACAGTGAGGAGAAGGATAGGAGTGTACAGACCCAGGGTAACCTACCAGCGGCTACATGAGCTGGAGATAGTGGAGCACTATAGGGTGGACAGAGACCTCCTGCAGCAAATTGTTGAGCTGTGCCAGCCATGCCTCACACACAGAACCAAATGAGGGGAACCCATCCCAGTGGATACCAAGTTATGTGTTAGCCTAAGAATACTAGCTACAGGTACCTTCCAGAGACCAACTTGTGATATGATGAGGATTTCACAGGCATCAGCATCCAGGGTAATGCACCAGTTCCTGGATGCCATGTCAGCACATGTTGGCGAGCACGTATATTTCTCCATTTCCCGTGAGACATTGGCCAGCAATATGCGTCTTTTCCACCAAATAGCAGAAATACCCTGAGGTAGTGGGTGCAATAGACTGCACGCACATACACATCAAAGCACCACCCAGTGAGCGGGGTAGGGTCTACATCAACCGCAAGGGCTTCCCCTCCATCAACTGCCAGGTTGTGTGTGATGCCCAGGGCATAATAATGAATGTGTGTGCTGGCTGCCCTGGAAGCTATCACAATTTCCACATCTGGCATCTGACACAGCTGTACCAGAGATTTGCCAATGGGTACATCCCTGACGGTCACCTAGTGGGGGATGCTGGAAACACACTGGAGCCGTGGCTGATGACAACCACCAGAAATGCACACACACCCGAACAAGAACTCCATAATGAGGCACACGCACAAACAAGAAACATTATTGAGCATTTGTTTGGGATGCTCAAGTCACAGTTCAGGTGCCTGGACACATCTGGTGGAGCCTTGCAGTGCTCACCAACTACATGTACCCAAATTGTCATGGTATGTGCCATGCTACACAATATGATCCTGCGAAAACAGCTGCAGCAGGAACAGCATGGGGCAGGGCCAAACAGCCCCCCACCATTGGCAAGGCCTGCACAGGCACAGTGTGACTCGGAGGAGAAACAACCAGAGCCTGCCCCAGTAGGCAGAAGAAGGCATGCCCAGTATGCCCTGGCCTTGGCAAAGAGGCAAAGCATAGCACATAAACTGACTCAGTAGGAACCCTGGAAATGACACCTCTCTCTGACTCGCACATACAGTAAAAGGGATGCCAAACTTGACAGTACCTGTTTTCAAACATGTATAGGGAGTGTACTATGTGCATACGACATAGGCAGTCCTGCAGCACCACCTGAGGCATGAGTGCCCTATTTTAAGCAATATAAAGCACTGCTATGCACATTGTACCAGTATTGAACATATTTAAATACAATTGCATGTAGCTGCTCACTGCGCTAATCAGCACAACGTCGGGCAATGTTGAGCAATGTTGGGCAATGTTGGACAAAGTTGGGCAAAGTCGGGCAAAGTCGGGCAAGATCAGGCAAAGTTGAGCAAAGTCGGGTATACACACACACCTGCTTACTGTTCCTTAAGCAGTCTGGTCTGCCCAGCAGGAAAATAAAAAGCAGTGACAGGGCTCAAACTCAGGATACTGTGCACTATAGTCACAGTACTGAACCACTAAGCCATGACAGCATTTCACTGGCACATGCACAACTTAACTCACTCACACATACCAGTTGGGGGAGTCACATGCCTAACAGTCACAGCCAGCAGGACAAATGTAGACAAATGCAAACACAAACAAATGCTGTATCATGCCCTCTGAAGAGGCATATGAGGAACCTCCCCCCAGGCCTATGCAGACAGATAACAGCAGGCCAGGCAGTGTGATGTGGGTTGGGTAGGCTATGAAGTCACAAACTAATATGCGTGTAATTGGAAGCTAAGGTCTGTAGTGCAGTGGTATGCCTCAAGCCAGTATGATAGGCAACAGTACAGAATGAAAAGCAGTGCAGGCCTAGCAAATGTGTATAAGTGTCAGCTGAACCCTTCATCCTATGTACACCCACAGTAACAATCCGGTGTGCCCCCCCGGGTAGAAATGTACAAATAATAGCTGTCCCCACTGTATGTAGAATGACTCATGGAAGCCCTGCAGGCACACTGTGCTTCCTGTCGATATACAACACAAAGGTGAGCCCTGAAGTAAAAAAACAACTTGATTTTCACACACATATTGTATATATGCTCATACTGGGCATGCTCACACACACAAACAAATTTAGCAAATTTCAGTCAGCAACATACTGAAAGGTCATACTGGGCATGTTCACAAACTTAGGCCATGTCTGAGTACAGCAGTGGGCCATAAATATCTGGCAGCTACAGTTCTTACTCCAGACACTTGTCACTATTCACCGATCCTGCCTTGTGCACACACTGATATGAAAATAGACCCATATAATATATTGGACACCTGTCATAATCAAACTATGTACTCCAAGCACTTAAGTTGTTCAAAGAAAGTGAAAAACCAAAGAAGATCAATCATAGCCCGATCAGTATCATCAAGAAACAATGAACACTCCTAACATTATCCAAGCCAAGGTCAAAGAGTCCATAGAGAACCATGAAGCTTTCTTTCGCTATGTCATAAATATCAATGTAAACTCATATATGTTCTGAGTCAGTGCAAACTGTAAATGAATAAATGTACATGACTGACATTGCCAACATCTTGTCAGACAGGCTCATGCATATTTACCCCCTTCTCACTGAAAAAAGGGCCCATTAACATACCTGGAGATTGTGAAAACCCAGAAATCACATATAGAATGGTTGAACAGCTCTTTCCAAACCTAAAAACATGGCGTGTATGGGATAACATGGTTTCCCTGGCTGTGTCATATGTGAACTCCAAAACAAACAGACCCTGCACCTGAACAGTCTGCTGAGACTCACCGTCTGTACAGGATATGAAACTGTTGAATGGGTTACAGCAACATTTGGCACACTCCACGAGTGTTGGTGCACAACAGACCATGGGTACTATTGTCTTATAAGCCTAATAAGCCTGATGTGCAAGGCCATGGAGTCCATCATTATGGAACTCATAAACAGAGCTATTGAGAGCCTACAAACACCCAACCCTACCCATTTTGGTTTGGTCATGGGAAGATCATGGTTCCTAAACCTGCTAGACAGTTTTCAAGGCAGTCACTCAGGACATGCATCAATGAAATGAGCTACACACGGCCTACATAGACCTTGAGAAGCCCTTTTCCAACATCTCACACACATGTTGCATCCACAAAATCAACAAAACTGTGCATAAACACGTATGTCATCTGATGGATTGCCAACTGGGGCACAGATAGATCCCATAAGGTAAGAATTGTGGTCTCCTGTTCAAGCTGGTAACAACTGCTGTCTCCTATGGCTCAGCCCTGGGACCCCTCCTGTCTGGTGTATACTTTTCAGAAATACAGTCAAACACGAGGGCTATGCTTAGCAAGGTTTGTGGATGACTGCAAAAAGGCTGTCATAATCGATGTTTAGGACAACAGAGACCTCCTTAAAAAGGGTCTCAGTCAGACAGATGTGATGTCAAACTTATGGGCTCGAGCTACAGTCATACAAATACCACATAGGTGCCAACACCCTAAATATGGAGGTAATAATAAGGGATCTATGGACACATGTGGATAGTCATCACTACTTCCAGAAACACATTCACAAAGTGGTTAGAAAATTATGCTATATGTTCCCACAAACTGCCAATGTCTTTGCATGTAGGTCAAAGGAGGTTCCCTCTACTCATCAGTCATCAGACCCATCATAGATTACCAAAACACACTTGCGATGAATCTGACTAGGCACCTTCAGCAGCTGGAAAGACTACTGACATACTTCAACAAGAGCATTACTGGCCTCAAACAGTTGCCCCATGCAACAAGACTGAATTGAACTCAGTCTGTACTCTGTTGCATACTGTCTACTCAGGTGATCTCTGCCCAACAGACAGGTCCATGTCCAATGCAGAACGGATGTACATGTGCTATCTGAAGTAACCCCAAGCTCACTGTACTACATGCTCTAGGGATATCATCATCACAACAATAAATAGAACATGCTGGAGGGATACATTAATAACTCACAGACTTCCCTTTCTTTCGAACAGGCTCCCTCCCAACCTACATTAAGCTGAGTCCCTCACTGGCACTCTTCCAGAGGAGCCTTGATGAGTGTATGTGAAACTGAACTGTCACACCATGGATCACTTCATCAGCTCTACTACACAGAGGCCTAGGGAACTAACTCCATGGGTAGTGATAGCTGCACACTCTGGCCATACTAATATATGCCTTCAGGCCTATTATCTACCTATGTACCTATATATATATATATATATATATATATATATATATATATATATAGGGGGAACACAGTATAATAAGCCAAAGATGGATGGGCAGAGATGTGTGTAAGAGGGTGACCATGACAGGGAGCCATCCAGGACTGTCCCACCCAGCACACATCCCAATGGCACAAAAGACATGAGATGCACATCTCACCCAGTGTACATAACAGCCACCAGTATCTGTAAGCATTACAGTGTATGTGGTCCATGTGCCTGCTGTACAACATGATGGTACAATGAAGTACATATCTTCTATCTGTAGACATGTACCTGTCACATAGTCTACTACATACCTATGAACCTATCTTCAATAAGGCATATGTTAGCCTAAGCAAGTTGTGCAGCTTTCACCACCCCATTGGTTAGTCTCCCAAGCCCTTGTTCTAATAGTTAGTACCCTAAGCCCCTTTCTAGTGGGGCTGCTGATGTGATGCCTGGCATGAATTGTCTGTTTCCCATCCACTCATCAAGGTTCCTATTGAAGAGTGTCAGCGAGGGACTCTGTCTGATGTACATTGGGACTCTGTTCCACAGTAAGGTAAGTGTCTGGGATGGTACTCTATCCCACCAGCATGTTGTATTCATTGTTGTGATGAGGTTCATATCCCTGGAGTGTGTAGGGCGACTTAATTTTGTTATCTGTAGATGGAGCATGCTCAGCAGTTATGTGTTGGAACATGGCTCTGTATGTTAGGCAGAGTGTGCCTCTGTGTAGCCGGTACACAATGAAGAACAGATTTAGTTTTACCAGTTGTGTTGCATAACACAACTGTTTGAGGCCAGTAATCCTCTTGGTGAGGTACCTCTGTGGTCTCTACAGCTGCTGGATATGTGTAGTCGAGTACATCCAAAATAGTGCATTGTACTCAATGATGGGTCTGATGACTTAAGAGTAGAGGGCCACCACTACCTCTTTGGATCCTGATGCAAACCCTTTGTTGATTAGGTGGGCCACATAGGATTTCCCAATCACTTTGGCAACATGGTTGTCAAAGGAAAGATGACTATCTACTTCTGTCCCCAGATCCCTTATTACATTGTCAGTTTTAAGGGGGTAACACCTATGTGGCAGTTTGTGTGTACTTTGTTTTCACCAAAGGGGATCACTATGCATTCCTCCACATTGAGCTTGAGGCCATGATTCTGACACCACACATCTGTCTCATGGAGTCCCTTCTGGAGAATATTTGTGTCATCCGGGGAATCTATTATGGCAAACACTTTACAGTTTCCAGCCAACTTAGTCAACCACAACCCTTCTGTGTTGGCATGTACATTTGAGAAGTCTATACCAACCAGGAGGGACTCCAGGACTGAACCCTGGGGGCCACCAGTTGTTACCGATGCAAAGTCTGACATGTAGCCAGCAACTCTTAGTTTGTGGAATCTATCTGTGAGCCAGTTTGCAATCCACCTTGTGATGTATGGATTCATGCCCAGGTTGATGAGTTCAACTATGATACCTGACTGGGGAATGGTGTCAAAGGCTGTAGTGAGGTATAGGTAGGCTGTGTTGAGCTCATTTCAATCATCTGTAGCCTGGGTAACAGTCTCAAAGAAATCAACTCAGTTCAGGAGGTGTGATCTGCATATGATGAAGCCAAAATGGGTGCGCTCAACTGTGTGAAGGTTCCCAATGTCTTTATTGTTGACTTCCGTTATGATTGGCTCCATTGCCTTGCAGATCAGACTCATCAGGTTCATAGAGCATGAATGTCAAGGGTCTTTTGTGCCCCATCCCTGTGGAGTGGGAAGAATGTTGCTGTGCAACATTCTATGGGTACATATCCTGTAGAGAGCATGTAGAGAGAGGTGTAGGTATCCTTGATGAATATGGATACATCCCCACTCTATGTGCTATGATCCAGGTCCTGATGCTGGAAGGTATGGAATGAGTAGTATGCTGGTAGTGCTGGTGTGCTCTCTGGAGCATTGAACTAGGTTTCTGTTACTGCACAGATATCAATATTCTCCATACTGAGAAGTGTCTCGAATGTGTGCATCTGGAGGCTGAGACTTCTGGCAATGAGTAGCATTTAGCTAACTTTGTGGTTATTTGTGTTGGTTATGGGGTTTGGTTTGTTCTGAGTGACCGGTGTTCCACACCTGAAGTCAACAGCTCATTGGTCCCATCTGACCATAAGCTAATTACCCTACATATCCACATTCTGGACCCACCCCCATTAAGGAAACCATGTTAAAAAATGTCTCCAAAGCCAACTTCATGCTTCTTAAGACAGAAGTGCTGAACTTCAGGACACCCATGCAGATGGACAATACTGTTAAGACTACTGAATCATTCACAATTACACTTTATAAGCACTTACATGAGTGTATGCATCATGCTATCCCAAACAGAACCAAGATGCTATCCTCCAAGAAAAGGAAGCCAATCTGGTGGTCCCCTGCCATAAACAAACTGCACAACAGAAGGAAGAAACTGTTGCAAAAGAGGGTAAAATCCCATGAGTGGAGGAGCTCCCTGGTCAGCCTCAGGAAGAAGCTGCAATCCCTGATAAAATCCTCCAAAGCTAGTTACGAAAACAAAGTTGATACTGATTCTAAAGACAACCACAAAGCATTCTTTAGCTATGTCAAGAATCTCAATGGCAACACTCAGATCTGCTCTGAGTTACAGCACAATGACACTAAACATACAGACCCAACTGATATTGCCAACAGCCTGGCAGATAGGAGCAGTGCTAACTTTACACCCCTCTCACCCATGAAAGAGCACATCTCTATACTGGAAGAATGCAAAGTTGCTGTCATCATGGCTGCACAGGTAAAAACCACTCACAGCATCCATGGGACCAAATTACATCCCAGGCTGCATTCTACATGAACCACAGAACAAACTGGCACCACACCTACATACCATGTTCAGTCATAGCCTCACCTCAGGCTTTGTGCCTGCTGAATGGTGCACAGCAACAGTTATCCCACTACACAAGGGGGGAGCCACCATGGACCCCGGGAACTAGTGCCCCTTTGGCCTGATGAGCCTGGTCTGCAAGGCCATGGAACGTATCATCATGGAACTTATAGACAAAGACATTAGTAATCTCCAAACTCTTGATCACAACCATTTTGGGTTTGTAAAAGGCAGATCATGTCTCCTAAACCTGATAGACTTCTTTGAAGCAGTCACCAAGCCGTAGACAAGGGTAAGGTGGTTCACACAGCCTATCTAGATCTTGCCACGGCTTTCAACACCATCCCCCACTCTGGAATTATGGATAAACCCACTAAACTAGGTATAAATTCCTACGTCACAAGATGGGTTGCCAGCTGGCTGACTGACTCAACCCACACTGTGAAAGTAGCAGACTCCAAGTCCGACTTCAGACCAGTGACAAGTGGAGTACCACAGGGTTCAGTCCTGGGTCCTGTCCTGTTTGGTATCTACTTCCCTGAAGTACAGGTTAACATGGAAGGTCTCTGGCTAATGAAGTTCCCAGATGACTGCAAACTAGAAGCCATAATCGAGACTACTAACGATGTGGACATCCTACAAAAGGGCCTCACTGAGACAGATGCCTGGTGTCAAAGCCATGGCCTCAAGTTCAATGCCAAAAAGTGCATTGTCATCCCCTTTGGTAAAAACACTGTACCCATGAACTACAACATAGGTGGTAGTATACTTAACACTGAAAGTGTAGTAAAAAAGCAAACAAACTGGTGCAAAAAACTGGAAAACAGCAACCTTGTAGCCGGAAAACCAACTCTAACCAAAGGAATTGAGAATTCAAAGTAACTTCTTTAACGCAAAAGTTTTTATTCTTAAAAAGTAGCGTTTTTGCCGTGGCTCCTGCCTCAGCTTCATCAGAAGAAAATACAAATGGAAACAGCTAACAAAAACATTTAAATACTCTCATAGAGGAAGTGACAAAGCAAACCTAATCATGTGAGCTTAATTAAAAACAATTACATAATTAAAAACAAACCAATAAGTACTTAACAAAAACTGTTTGTACTAAAATTAAGAATACATTCATTGTATATTGTAAAAGTGTACTATTAGTAATATAAAACCATTTTTCAAAAGAACCTATCAGTATTACTACACAAGAAGTCAGTAACATACTATTCTTAAAGAAGAAGTCTGAAACATTTACCTAAAATAACTTTTCAGCTTCAATATACATGAAATATTGCAGTTCTCATTTAGGCCAACAGGTCTAAATGCATCTAGATTCAACTGCCAAGCTAATTCAGTACATTCAAGAATGGTTTCAACAGGACCACCCCTAATGTTAAAAGGTACCTGGTCAATACCCATAAATCTAAATGAGTGCCCTGGGTTATTATGTACATGTTTTGCTAAAGCATTCTCCAGCAGTGGTTTTTTTATTGCGTAAAGGTGTTGGTAAACTCTTTCTTTTAATTTGCGATTCGTTTTTCCTATATAAAAAGATGGGCAACAATTGCACAAAGCAATGTAGACCACCGATTTAGATTCGCAAGATATCCTATGGTTTATCTGGTACCTTATATTTCTAACAAAGAAAGAGTTACCTGTCATTATAACTTTACACATATTACAATGGCCGCATTTAAATGAGCCTCTAGTCCTTGCTGTAACATGGGAATGTGATGTTCGTTGTAATATTTCTTTTAAATTATTACTTCTTCTGTATATAACAAAAGGACGTTCCCCTAACTTCTCAATAAGGTTAACTGAATTAATGACCAATGGCCAGTTTTTTAAAAATATTGCCCAAATATCATTGGAATTTAGATTATATTGAGTAATAAAACTCAAAGAAAAATTCCTAAAGGTAGTAGAAACATTTTGATTTGTTGATTGATTGGCAGTAGCAAATTGGGCATCAATACCTTGATTCAACAAAGGTTTGTATATACCACTAACTCTCTTGGAATCAACCTCTAAAATGAGGTCATTTAGAAGCTCAATAGGATAACCTCGGTTTAAAAATAAATCCTTAAGGAACTGACACTCAGTTCTAAAGTCACTTAAAGTACTACACATCCTTCCTGCACGCAAAGCTGACCCTTAACTATGGATTTTTCTGTTTGGGTGGATGTAAGCTAGTATAGTGCAGGAAGGAGTTGCAGTATGTTGGCTTCCTAAAAATCTTTGAAGAATATACTCCTTCAGTAAAGTCTTTCGTTAGTCTCACATCTAAATAGTCTGTTTCAACAGTAGAGAAATTAAATGTAAATTTTAACCAGTCCGTAGTGTTGTTTATGTAATCAACAAAAGACTGTGCCTCCGGTTCAGTTCCTTTAAACAGGATAAATATATCATCCAAGAATCTAGTGTAGTATTTTATGTTCTGCATTATAGATTCATTGGATAGAATAAACTGCTTTTCCCAAAAGGCTACAAACAAATTAGCTACGCTCGCCCCACAGGGCGAGCCCATGGCTATTCCACATTTCTGTAAGTAGTATTTCTGGTCAAATACAAAAAAGTTAGAAGACAGTACTATGCTTAAGAGCTCAGTGATTATGTATATCTCCTCCTGTGGAGCGTTTAAACTTTCCATCAAAAGTTGTAACCATTCCACTGCTTCATCATGTGGAATAGATGTATATAAATCCGACATCAACAGTTAGGAAGTTCAACTCAGGGTTGAAGTCAAAACTGTTGATGTCACGGAGAAAGGACCAAGAGTCCTTGCAGATTGTGGGAATTTTTTTCACATATTTTGATAAAATGTTGTCTATTAATTTCGAACAGGGTAGGTCATAGAAGACCTACCGTATTAATGCCCTCATGGGGGTTTTATGGTCTTTGTGTATCTTTGGTATTCCAAACATAACAGGCAACTTTGGTGTAATGATGTCAATGTAATTGTATGTGTCTAAATCAATTTTGCCTGCAAGGAAAAGATCACGAAAGTATCCCCTATCTGCCTTGAGTTACATTAACCTCATTTAAAGAGGAAACTTCATAAGCCTGGGATGTAAGAATCTCAAGCATTTTCTCCTTGTATTGGGAATCGTCAAAGACCACCAAACCACCCCCCTTGTCTGGCTTTAGAAACCTAACCGGTAAACAACGCAAGCTATTTAACCAGTGGCGTTGTTCGTCAGAAATATTCATGTTTCTAAAGCCCATATTTGTTTTAGAAACAGTGAAAAGGTGTCTTATGTCAATTTCACACATCTGCTCAAAAAGCAGTAGATTGGGTTGAATGGGAGGGTTAAATACACTAGGTAACCTTAGTTTGTTATAATCTATTGTGGTCTCGTTGTTAAGTAACATTCTCAAATTCAACTTACGTATGTAGCATTTCAAATCAATAAGAGTTTTTGCTAAATTTCCATATGTGCTAGGGATAAAAGTATATCCTAATGCTAATAGTTCAACAGAGTCTACATCTAGTTCTAAAGTAGAAAAATTATAGATAGTAAAATCTTTTTTAAGGTTGGTGTAAATGGTAGGAACTTGTGGGGGAGTTCTAGGTCTACCTAGGGTTTTTCAGGCATGATGGAAGCCTCATTAGGTTCTGCATTCTTAGAAACTGGAAGTCTAATAGTTAAATTAGGGTAAGCCTGACTAGATGAGTACACTGCCCTGTCCCTAACTAATTTTTTATTTTTATTAGTTTTTAACTTGTTTAACAAGGCATCTATACTCGAAAAAATACGTTCATAATCAAATTTGAACTGCAAAAAAGACATGTTATTTTTGATTTCTTCATCAAGTATATTCACTTCAGATATAAGCGACAAAATGTGTATGTCGTAATGCTTCACAATAACATTTAGTAATTGGAATCCTTGATCCTGGAATAAACATTCAAGTTCTGCAATGTAGGCATGATCTACTAACAGTCGAAGGTAAAGTTATTCCTTAAACCCTTTGGTATTAATTTTCTTTTAGACATTGCCTAAAATAAGCAGCCTCAAGCTGCAGTTTTTTTAATTTAAGCAACTTTAGATCAAATACCTTTAGGCAGTCATTAAGTTTGTTCACATCCTTCTCTATAGTTGAAGTGTTCTGAAAATCCACTCCAGTCTGGTCGACTGGAAGGAAGAGGGATTTTCCTTATTAATCCAGCTTGACAAAGAACATCGTCAGCTCGGTTCGCCTTCATGCAAAGTATTCAAACCAGACTGATGGTGTGCGTAAGTTAGAATTAGCAGCAACAAAGATTGTGTGTCGTTCTTGGGAATTTGTGAAAAAACCCTGTCTCACCGTGGTAGTTGCCTACTATGAGTGAGACAGGGTTTTTCTTACAAGTGTGCAGAAACGACACTGCACAATCTTTGTTGCTGTTGCTAATTAACTTACGCACACCATCAGTCTCTGGTTTGAATACTTTGCATGAAGGCTAACCGAGCGCGATGTTTCTTTGTCAAGCTGGATTAATAAGGAAAATCCTTCTTTCCTTCCAGTCGACCAGACTGGAGTGGATTTTCAGAACACTTCAACTATAGAGAAGGATGTGAACAAACTTAATAACTGCCTAAAGGTATTTGATCTAAAGTTGCTTAAATTAAAAACTGCAGCTTGAGGCTGCTTATTTTAGGCAATGTCTAAAAGAAAATTAATACCAAAGGGTTTAAGGAATAACTTTCCCTTCGACTGTTAGTAGATCATGCCTACATTGCAGAACTTGAATGTTTATTCCAGGATCAAGGATTCCAATTACTAAATGTTATTGTGAAGCATTACATACACATTTTGTCGCTATATCTGAAGTGAATATACTTGATGAAGAAATCAAAATAACATGTCTTTTGCAGTTCAAATTTGATTATGAACGTATTTTTTTCGAGTATAGATGCCTTGTTAAACAAGTTAAAACTAATAAAAATAAAAAATTAGTTAGGGACAGGGCAGTGTACTCATCTAGTCAGGCTTACCCTAATTTAACTATTAGACTTCCAGTTTCTAAGAATGCAGAACCTAACGAGGCTTCCATCATGCCTGAAACAGAGCAAACATTTAGTACAGGTGAAGAAGGTGAGCTTCCTTCTACCTCTGCTACGCAGGGAGTGAGAAGAAGCAACAGATTAAAGGGTACTTCAAAAGTTTATAACAATAATAGATTTCAAAAAACAATGGGGGGGCCTGGATAACAAAATCAAGGCCAAGCCACAGCCACTAAAGAGAATGTTTTTTTAGGGAACAACCAGAGGAAACAAGGGGTGGCTACGAACCGGAGGAGATAAGGATAGAGAATAGTACCCTAGGTGACCTAGAACTCCCCCACAAGTTCCTACCATTTACACCAACCTTAAAAAAGATTTTACTATCTATAATTTTTCTACTTTAGAACTAGATGTAGACTCTGTTGAACTATTAGCATTAGGATATACTTTTATCCCTAGCACATATGGAAATTTAGCAAAAACTCTTATTGATTTGAAATGCTACATACGTAAGTTGAATTTGAGAATGTTACTTAACAACGAGACCACAATAGATTATAACAAACTAAGGTTACCTAGTGTATTTAACCCTCCCATTCAACCCAATCTACTGCTTTTTGAGCAGATGTGTGAAATTGACATAAGACACCTTTTCACTGTTTCTAAAACAAATATGGGCTTTAGAAACATGAATATTTCTGACGAACAACGCCACTGGTTAAATAGCTTGCGTTGTTTACCGGTTAGGTTTCTAAAGCCAGACAAGGGGGGGTTTTGTGGTCTTTGACGATTCCCAATACAAGGAGAAAATGCTTGAGATTCTTACATCCCAGGCTTATGAAGTTTCCTCTTTAAATGAGGTTAATGTAACTCAAGGCCGTATTAGGGGATACTTTCGTGATCTTTTCCTTGCAGGCAAAATTGATTTAGACACATACAATTACATTGACATCATTACACCAAAGTTGCCTGTTATGTTTGGAATACCAAAGATACACAAAGACCATAAAACCCGCGCCATGAGGGCATTAATAGACGGTAGGTCTTCTATGACCTACCCTGTTCAAATTAATAGACAACATTTTATCAAAATATGTGAAAAAATTTCCACAATCTGCAAGGACTCTTGGTCCTTTCTCGTGACATCAACAGTATTGACTTCAACCCTGAGTTGAACTTCCTAACTGTTGATGTCGGATTTATATACATCTATTCCACATGATGAAGCAGTGGAATGGTTACAACTTTGATGGAAAGTTTAAACGCCCACAGGAGGAGATATACATAATCACTGAGCTCTTAAGCATAGTACTGTCTTCTAACTTTTTGTATTTGACCAGAAATACTACTTACAGAAATGTGGAATAGCATGGGCTCCTGTGGGCGTAGCTAATTTGTTTGTAGCCTTTGGGAAAAGCAGTTTATTCTATCCAATGAATCTATAATGCAGAACATAAAATACTACACTAGATTCTTGGATGATATATTTATCCTGTTTAAAGGAACTGAACCGGAGGCACAGTCTTTTGTTGATTACATAAACAACACTACGGACTGGTTAAAATTTACATTTAATTTCTCTACTGTTGAAACAGACTATTTAGATGTGAGACTAACGAAAGACTTTACTGAAGGAGTATATTCTTCAAAGATTTTTAGGAAGCCAACATACTGCAACTCCTTCCTGCACTATACTAGCTTACATCCACCCAAACAGAAAAATCCATAGTTAAGGGTCAGCTTGTGCGTGCAGGAAGGATGTGTACTTTATGACTTTAGAACTGAGTGTCAGTTCCTTAAGGATTTATTTTTAAACCGAGGTTATCCTATTGAGCTTCTAAATGACCTCATTTTAGAGGTTGATTCCAAGAGAGTTAGTGGTATATACAAACCTTTGTTGAATCAAGGTATTGATGCCCAATTTGCTACTGCCAATCAATCAACAAATCAAAATGTTTCTACTACCTTTAGGAATTTTTCTTTGAGTTTTATTACTCAATATAATCTAAATTCCAATGATATTTGGGCAATATTTTTAAAAAACTGGCCATTGGTCATTAATTCAGTTAACCTTATTGAGAAGTTAGGGGAACGTCCTTTTGTTATATACAGAAGAAGTAATAATTTAAAAGAAATATTACAACGAACATCACATTCCCATGTTACAGCAAGGACTAGAGGCTCATTTAAATGCAGCCATTGTAATATGTGTAAAGTTATAATGACAGGTAACTCTTTCTTTGTTAGAAATATAAGGTACCAGATAAACCATAGGATATCTTGCGAATCTAAATCGGTGGTCTACATTGCTTTGTGCAATTGTTGCCCATCTTTTTATAGGAAAACGAATCGCAAATTAAAAGAAAGAGTTTACCAACACCTTTACGCAATAAAAACCACTGCTGGAGAATGCTTTAGCAAAACATGTACATAATAACCCAGGGCACTCATTTAGATTTATGGGTATTGACCAGGTACCTTTTAACATTAGGGGTGGTCCTGTTGAAACCATTCTTGAATGTACTGAATTAGCTTGGCAGTTGAATCTAGATGCATTTAGACCTGTTGGCCTAAATGAGAACTGCAATATTTCATGTATATTGAAGCTGAAAAGTTATTTTAGGTAAATGTTTCAGACTTCTTCTTTAAGAATAGTATGTTACTGACTTCTTGTGTAGTAATACTGATAGGTTCTTTTGAAAAATGGTTTTATATTACTAATAGTACACTTTTACAATATACAATGAATGTATTCTTAATTTTAGTACAAACAGTTTTTGTTAAGTACTTATTGGTTTGTTTTTAATTATGTAATTGTTTTTAATTAAGCTCACATGATTAGGTTTGCTTTGTCACTTCCTCTATGAGAGTATTTAAATGTTTTTGTTAGCTGTTTCCATTTGTATTTTCTTCTGATGAAGCTGAGGCAGGAGTCACGGCGAAAACGCTACTTTTTAAGAATAAAAACTTTTGCGTTAAAGAAGTTACTTTGAATTCTCAATTCCTTTGGTTAGAGTTGGCTTTCCGGCTACAAGGTTGCTGTTTTCCAGTTTTTTGTAACACCGAAAGTGTGATAAGATACCTTGGGACACAGGTGGACAGTAGACTCTCCTTTTATAATCACATTGCCACAGTAGTCAGGAAATCCTTCTGCAGGGCACACCTCATCACAAAAGGTGTCTCATGCAGAATAAAAGAGGTCATTGTTCCCCTCTACTCATCACTTATTAGATTCATTATAGAGTACAATGCCCCTTTTGCTATGTACCTCACAAGACATCTACAACAACTGGAAAGCCTGCAGAAATACCTCACAAAGAGGATTAGTGGCCTCACATACATGCCATACACAGACAGTCTCAAAACACTACAGATTTACTCTGTTGCATATCGCCTACTCAGAGGTGATCTCTGCCTAACATACAAAGCTATGTCAAACACAGAGTTGTTGGACATGCTCCACTTAAAGAAATCCCAATCCCTCCAAGCGTCATCCCCAAAACCCAGACTGAAATACAAAAGGAGGGGGTGTATCCATTTTCATAAAGGATACCCACACCTCCAGGTTAGTGGCACAGCACGAGGCCCTGGAGACCATGCAAGTGGAACTAACATTGGACAAAACTGCTTATCAGATTGTAGCCTGCTGTAGATCACATACCTTGTCTCAGGACCCTCACTCAGTATTCCTGAGAACACTGGGAAATATAAAGGTCCTACCAAACACCATGATATGAGGAGATGTCAACTACACAAACATTGACTGGGAGAATTACTCGAGCACAAAGGCCTTTGCCCAATGCTTCCTAGAGTTTATAAACTCAAATGTCCTGGATCAGCTGGTCACCACACCCACTAGAGGTGACAACATACTGGACCTGATCATCACCAACATGGGGGAATCAGTGTTCCACACCAGAGGTAAACCCCTCGCTGGTAATATCAGATCATGAAGTAATCACACTGGACATCCACATCCCGACCCCCCCCCCCCAATTAACAAAACCACTGTGAAAAACTTTTCAAAAGCAAATTCACACTTCTCAAGACCAAAGTGGAAAGTTTCAAAGCCCCCTTGCTACAGGATAATGCTATCCAATCTGCAGAATCCTTTACAAGTGCATTCTATGAGCATCTACAGGGATGCATGGATTGAGCCATCCCAATTAAAACCAAGACTCACTCCTCCAAAAAGAAGAAACCAATCTGCTGGTCCTTGCCCATAAATAAGCTATACAACAGAAGGAGGAAACTAACACATGATAGAGCAAAATTCCAAAAAGGAAAGGCATCACTGATCATTATTAGCAAGAAACTACGATCGCTCATAAAATAATCCAAGTCTAGTTTCTAAAGAAAAACTGGCAAGGAATCTAAAGATAACCACAAAGCCTTCTTTAGCTATATCAAACATTTAGGTGGCAACTTTCAAACATGCTTTCAGCTACTGCAAAATTCAAAAAAATACACTGAACCAACTGACATTGCCAACATCCTGGCAGACAAGTTCAGTGCAAACTTCACCCCCCCCTCACCCCCAAAAGGGCCCGTGTCCATCCCAGAAGAAAGCAGAGCCCCAGACTTCATGGACATGCAGGAAAAAACAGCCCTCTCCAAAGCTAAGAACACAGCATCAATGGGACTGGATGGTGTCCCAGGCTGCGTCTTACATGAGCTCCAAAAGGAACTAAACCCTCACCTACATTCACTGTTCAGACTCAACCTTACCACAGGGTATGTAACCAAAGAATGGTGTACAGCAACAGTCATCCCGCTCCACAAAGGTGGTGCCACAACAGAACCTGGGAACTATCGCCCTATAAGCCTGACCAGCCTGGACTGCAAAGCTATGGAGCAAATTATCATGGAAATCATAAACAGAGACATTGGGAACCTCCAGATACTGGACCCTACCCAATTTGGCTTTGCCTCCTAAACCTAGTTGACTTTTTTGAAACAGTTACCAAGGCCATAGATGAAGGGAAGGTAGTCCACACAGCCTACCTGGACCTCACTAAGGCCTTTGACACCATTCCCCACTCAGGCATCATAGACAAGCTTACCAGCTTGAACATTAACCCCTATGTCATGAGATGGGTGGCCAACTGGCTCACGGATAGAACACACATGGACAGAGTTGCAGGTGCCATGTCCGTCTCTAAACCAGTCACAAGTGGCATCCCACAGGTCTCGGTCCTGGGACCCCTCCTGTTCAGTATATATGTCTCTGAGGTACAGGCAAGCATGGGAGGACTATGGCTGACCAAGTTCTCAGATGACTGTAAACTGGGGGCCATAATCAACTCTCTGGCTGACACAGACATCCTCCAGAAAGGTCTTACAGAGACAGATACCTGGTGTCAAAGCCATGGCCTCAAGCTGAATGGCAAAAAATGCATAGTCATCCCCTTTGGAAAAAACAAAGTGCCCACAAATTACCACATAGGTGGTAATCCACTAGGTACAGAAAATGTAATTAGGGACCTGGGGACCCAGGTAGATAGTAACCTTTCCTTTGATAATCACATTGGCAAAGTGGTTAGTTATTCCTTCTATGTAGCCCACCTAATCACGAAAGGGTTCACCTCTAGATCAAGAGAGGTCATTGTGCCCCTCTACTCATCACTCATTAGGCCCATAATAGAGTACAATGCCCCATTTGGTATGTACCTTAATTGGCACATGCAACAGCTGGTAAGACCACAGAAGTACTTCACCAAGAGGATCATGGGCCTCAAAGAGATGCCCTATGCAGCTCAACTAAAGAAACTCCAGCTGTACTTGGTTGCTTACTGCCTGCTCAGATGTGATCTATGCCTGATGTATAAGGCCATGTCCAACCCAGAATTAATGGACATGCTCCACCTCAAGAAAAACAAATCTCTTAGAGCCACACATTCCAGTGAATTAAACCTCAGCAAAGCAATAAACAGGACATGCTGGAGGGATAGATTCCTGTCCCAGAGACTTCCTTCACTCTGGAATAGAATCCCAGTTGATGTTAGGAAGAGCCCCTTGCAGACTCTCTTCAAGAGGAATCTTGATGAGTAGATGGGAAATTGTAAATTTACCCCTGGGATCACTTCAGTGGCCCTGCTAGACAGAGGCCCAGGAAACTAATTTAAAAGGGAGGCGAAAGCCAACACATTCTGGCTAGGCTTATAAATGCCTTTGGACAGATAGCCTAGTACCTACCTATGAACCTATGAAACTACATGCTCTAGGGACCTAAACCTTGTCACCACAATAAACAGAACATGCTGGAGGGATAGGTTCCTGTCCCACAGACTTCACATACTCCAGAATAAACTACCTATCTATATCAAATCTATTGGAGTGATTAAGTATCACTTTTCTGCTTTTCTTGCTGTCTTAACTAATTCTGCCTAAAACGCCATTTTTTTTTTCAGCGAATCTGTGATTTAAAAAGTTTGTTATTATAGACAACTCCGCACAGCTCCTCGTGGTGTCCTGCAGAGTGATACAGGCAACTGGTAGGCTACACATTCAAGTGCGCTAGCCGAATTAAAGCATTTACTGTGTTTCTGTACCTAATTTCTGCTACTTTAAAAAAAAAAAATCCTTGTTTCCCGCCTTTACTTAACTAGAATAGTCCAGTCTTCAGGTATTGCTGATCTCTGGGCTGTGTCATAGTTCCTGTGTTGCCCATATCCTTATTTGGATAGGAGGAAGCTTCTTTGTTCACCAGTGAGAGTGGGGAGCTCTGAGCAGCCTATCTGTCCCTTGAGGAGTGGTTCCAGCCCAGTGACTTGTAGCTTATTGGCTGTTTTGGGCCATTTCCTATCTCTTTCTAATCCCCTGCTTTAAAGCCAGCTTTAGCAGCTTTGGGTTGTAATTTAAAGTTTGTCCTGTTTGTTGCATTTACCTGTTGAGGCTACACACTCAAGTGTGCTAGCCTATGTTACATATTTATTGCATTTTCCTGCTGTTTGTTGCAAAAAAAGAAAAAAAAACAAAAAAAATTATCCTTGTTTCCCACCTATCCTGACCTAGAGTAGTCCAAATACAGGCTTTGCTGTATTCTGGACTTTTGGAAAGTTCCTGTGTTACCCATTTCCTTTCTTGGATAAAGGGAGGCTTCTTTGTTCACCAGTGGCAGTGGGGAGCTTAGAGCAGCCTATCTATTCCTGGAGGAGTATTCCCAGCACAAGAATCTGGTAGTCTATTGGCCGTTTTGGGCCAATTTCTAGCTCTTTCAAGTCCTCCTGTATAAAACCCGCTTTAGTATCAGGCAGCGCCGCTTAATTGGGTTTAAACCTTTCTCGGCTCCACAAAGTCTGCTCTTCACCTTTTCCCTTAGAACTGATCTAGTTCTCATAATAAATACCCTATTCCTACTCTAAAGCCTGGCACTTGCTCACTGAAGCGATTATATAAGTCAGCACTTTGGACAACCAAGGAAACAAGGAACAAACTGGTGAAAATAGGCTTGCAACGAAGAAAAGACCAACAGCACAGTAATCCTTAACGCAAATTTATTGTAGGAAGACAGCGTTTTTGCCACACGTTTTCGGAGTGTGGTGAAAACGCTGTCTTCCTACAATAAATTTGCATTAAGGATTACTGTGCTGTGGGTCTTTTCTTCGATATAAGTCAGCACTAAAAAATTAAAAGCACTACACCCTCACAAACTCCCCTTGAGTTCCTTGTTCCCCATTTGGCCCTTTTTTCAATTATAAAGGAATTCCTAATACTATTCTAGCATGTCCAAAGGTCAGTTGTAAATCTCCTCTCTGGTCCAGCTGGTGAATCTGGGACTCTTGAGGCAATGTTACAACTGCCTCATGTACACAGACAACCCTCTCTTCCTCCCAACAAATTCCAACACATGTGAGAGATGCAACCATATAGCCAAACTGGAGGCTAAGCTCTCTCAACTCAGTACTGGCATAACCAGTCAGGAGGAGAAGGAAACCACACTGACTACAATTCCAGTCTTACATAGACCTACCACGACAGCAAACCAAACACATAAACACACAAAAACATACTCGGAGGCTCTAAATAAAAATCTGCCTAAGCAGCAGAGACCTCCAAAGCAGACACCCAAGCAACCGCTACCCCAAAACAAAACACATGCAACACATAGCTCACAAAGCCAGTATGCCGAACAGTCACAGCCCTTAAGGCTAAACAACACACCTGATACACTTGTAATAGGTGACTCTATCATCAGGCACACTGACGTCCTGCTCACCAGGCTGAACAAGGAGAAGGTCACGGTGAGCTGCCTGTTGGGCGCTAGGATCCACCACATAACACAAGCACTCAGGTCACTCCAAGGCAAGTACAAATATGACTCAGTCATTGTCCATGCTGGTGTGAATGAACTGAGACATACCTCCCTGGACTACATGAAAAGAGACATAGAGGAGCACTCTGAGCATGTAGCCCAGGCCGGTATGACCCTGACCTTGAGTAGCATCTTACCCTCACCAAGAATGATGCCACAATATGAAGACAAGATGATCAATTTCAACAATTGGCTTAAGTTTTGGTGTCATTCAAAGGGGATCCAATGCCTATCAGCCTGGGATGACATGCTCGACAAGCCACGATGCTTCGCTAGGGATGGCTTGCACCTGTCACCTCTGGGCTTTCGGATATTGGCAAAGGCTCTTGCCACCCCCATAGTGTCTTTTTTAGGCAAGGCTCAAAAGACAAACCCACCTCCATAGGTATCACAAGGGATAAGAAACTAAGAGTAATGCTACTCAACGCCAGAAGTCTAAACCTCAAGATGCATGCACTCGAAACTCTCCTTATCATGGAGAACATCGATATCTGTGCAGTAACAGAAACCTGGTTCAAGGCTCCCGAGAGCACCCCAGCACTACCAGGTTAAACCTCATGCCATACTTTTTGGCCCCAAACCTTGGACCGAACCACAAAAGGAGGGGGAGTATCAATATTCGTCAAAAATACCCACACCTCCAGGTTGGTGACACAGCACGAAGCATCAGAGACTATCCATGTGCAACTAACTGTGGGTAAAACTGCCTTCCAGTTTATAGCCTGCTACAGACCACCCTCCCAAACCCAGGAACCCCACTCGGCCTTCCTGAGAACACTGGAAAATATGAAGGTCTCTCCAAACACCATTATATTGGGCGACTTCAACTACCCAAACATAGACTGGGAGCATTACTTTAGCTCCAACACCCTAGCCCAAAGGTTCCTAGAATTTATAAACTCAAATGCTATGGAACAACTTGTTACCACTCCCACAAGAGGGAAAACATACTGCACCTGATCATCACCAACATGGGGACTCTATGCTCCAGACCAGAAGTGTATCCCTCACTGGTAAGATCAGACCATAAACTAATCTCACTGGATATTCACATCCCGACCCCACCCCCTGCCCAGAAAACCACAGTAAAAAACTTCTCTAAAGCAAATTTCACACTCCTCAAAACTGAGGTGGAATCCTTCAAAGCCCTCGGGCCTGTGGAAAATACGGCCCAGACCACAGAATCCTTTATAAACGCATTCTATGAACACCTTCAGGAATGCATGGATCATGCAATCCCAAATAAAACCAAGACCCAATCCTCCAAAGGCAGGCGTCCTGTCTGGTGGACCCCAGCCATAAACAAACTATACAATAGAAGGAGGAAGTACTACATGATAGAGCAAAATCCCAATAAGGGAAGGCATCTCTGATCAGTATTAGCAAAAAACAATGGGCACTCATAAAATCGTCTAAGGCCAGCTTCGAGAAAAAAATTGCAGAGGACACTAAGGATAATCACAAGGCTTTCTTTAGTTATGTTAGGAGCCTGGGTGGGAATTCCCAGATATGCTCAGAATTAGTCCAAAATGACAAAAAATACACCGAACCCACAGACATTGCCAACATCCTAGCTGACAGGTTCAGCGCAAACCCCCCCCCTCCCCACCAAAAGGGCAAATATCTATCCCAGCAGAGTGCTGCCCCCCTGACATCTCAGATGCTCAGGTAAGAACCGTCCTCTCCAAAGCAAAAAACACAGCATCAGTAGGACCAGACGGTGTCCCGAGCTGTATCCTACATGAACTCCAAGAAGAGCTAAACCCAAACATAAAACTACTGTTCAATCTCAGCCTTACTACAGGATATGTACCCAAAGAGTGGCATACAGCAAGAGTGGTCCCTCTCCACAAAGGTGGTGCCTCAATGGATCCTGGAAGCTATCGCCCCATAAGCCTGACTAGCTTGGTCTGCAAAGCTATGGAAAGGATCATCATGGACCTCATAAATAAAGATATTGGGGACCTACAGACACTGGATCCTACCCAGTTTGGCTTTGTTAAGGGCAGATCCTGCCTCTTAAACCTGGTTGATTTCTTTGAAACAGTCACCAAGGCCATTGACGAGGGGAAAGTGGTCCACACAGACTACCTGGACCTCACAAAAGCCTTTGATACAATACCCCACTCGGGCATTATAGATAAGCTCACCAGCTTAAATATAGACCCCTATGTCACTAGATGGGTTGCAAACTGGATCAAGGACAGAACCCACATGGTTAGAATTGCTAGAGCCATGTCAGACTCCAAACCAGTTACAAGTGGCATCCCACAAGGCTCAGTCCTGGGACCTCTCTTGTTCGGTATATATTTCTCGGAGGTACAGGCCAACACGGAAGGACTGTGGCTGACCAAGTTCACAGATGACTGCAAACTGGGTGCCATAATCAACTCTCCAGCCGACATCCTACAAAAGGGCCTCATAGAAACAGACAACTGGTGTCAGAGCCATGGCCTCAAGCTAAATGCCAAAAAGTGTATAGTCATCCCCTTTGGCAAAAACAAAGTGCCCACAAATTACCACATAGGTGGTAATCCATTAAGTATGGAAGAAGTAATTAGGGACCTGGGGACCCAAGTTGATAGCAATCTCTCATTTGACAATCACGTGACCAAAGTGGTTAGAAAAACATTTTATATAGCCCACCTAATCATGAAGGGATTCACATCTAGATCAGGGGAGGTCATTGTGCCTCTTTACTCATCCCTCATCAGGTCCATAATTGAGTACAATGCCCCTTTTGGGATGTACCTTACCAGAAACCTGCAGCAACTGGAAAGACCCCAAAAGTACCTCACCAAGAGGATCAAAGGGCTCAAATAGATACCATATGCTGCCCGGTTAAAGAAACTCCAGCTCTACTCAGTGGCATACCACCTGCTCAGAGGCGATCTGTGCCTGACGTATAAAGCCATGTCCAACATGGAATTAATGGACATGCTGCACCTCAGAAAATCCAAATCCCATCGAGCTACGTGCTCGAGAGACATGCTGGAGGGATAAATTCATAACCCAGAGGCTCCCTTCACTCTGGAATAAAATCCCAGTCCAGGTTAGGCAGAGTCCCTCATTGACTCTCTTCAAGAGGAATCTTGATGAGTGGATGGGAGATCGTAGGTTTACCCCGGGTATCACTTCTGTGTCACTGTTAGACAGAGGCACAGTATACTAACCTCAAAAAAGGGCATAGCAAAATTCATTTAAAATGGGTGGTGAAAGCCAAACACACTCTGGCTAGACTTATAAATGCCCTAGGGCAGATAGCCTAATATGAACCTATGAACCTATGAAACAAAGCTTCTCATTAGCATTCTTCAAGGAAAATCTTGATTATTGGATGGGAAATAAGAAATTCACCCTGGGGGATCACTTCTGTGTCTCTGCACGACAGTGGCACAGGAAAATAAAATTCTTGGGTGGTAAAAGCCAGGGTAGCTTTTTGGCTGGTCTTGTATAGGCCCCAGGGCCAATAGACTAGTACCTACCTATGAACCTTTCAGCCTTTCCTAAGAAAGGTAATATGGGGACAGCACGGGCTTTGGCCAGTATTCAGAAGCATAGGGGCGACAGGTGCAAACCATCTGTAATGAAGCAATAAGGCTTGTCTATCATGTCATCACAGGCAGACAGAGACTGGATCCCCTTTGAATGACACCAGAAGCTCAGCCAATTGTTGGCGTTTATCATCTTTCTGTTATATTGCAGTATCATGTAGGTGAAGGTAAGATGCTACTCAAGGTTTGACCCTGTGTGTGTGCCAGCATGTGGTGCATCAACCCATATATGATATGGTCATGGCCTATGCATACAATACACTCACAATACACCTAGTATGATAAGCCTGCTGAGGTTAGCAAATGTGAAAAAAACCTTTGTGCAAACTGTCAGCAAGTAATGTCTGTATTACACCCTGTAACTCCATATTGCTTGCTGAAGTGTAAAGACGTATTTAGCTTGGATTAAGAACACCGCACTTGTCAACTGTGTGTGTCTCCCTGGGGAGAAGCAACCTTTTTGGAGACTACACAAACACCTTAAAAGTGGTATACTCATCTTTGTCAAGTCCGATGATGTCACCATCCTACAAATATACCTGTGGAAAGGTGAAATCTTAGTAATGTGTAGAGCTTGTCGTGTAAATGCATACTGCTGTTATATCATAATATAGTTCGATAGGGGTTTGAATCCTGTACTTGCCAACTGTGTGTGTGTCTTCCTGGTTAGGCACAAACTTTTTGGAGACTACTCAAACACCTTAAAAGTGGTATAATCATCTTTGTCAAGTCCGATGATATCACCATCCTACAAATATACCTGTCGAAAGGTGAAATCCCAGTAATGTGTATAGTGCTTCATATAAATGTGTACTGCTGTAGTATCATAATATAAGTAGGTATGGGTTGGAATCCTGCAATTGCCAACTTTGTTTGTGTGTCTTCCTGGGAAAAAAACAACCGTTTTGGAGACTACTCAAATACCTTAAAAGTGGTATACTCATTTTTGTCAAGTCCGATGATGTCACCATCCTACAAATATACCTGTGGAAAAAGGAAATCCCAGTAATGTGCATAGCGTGTTGTGTAAATGCATACTGCTGTAATATCATAATGTAGTTAGGTAGGGGTTTGAATCCTGTACTTGCTGACTGTGTATGTGTGTGTCGCCCTCGGGAAGAGCAACCTTTTTGGAGACTACTCAAACAACTTAAAAGTGGTATACTCATTTTTGTCAAGTCCAATGATGTCACCATCCTACAAATATACCTGTGGAAAGGTGAAATCCCAGTAATGTGTATAATGTGCTGTGTAAATGGGTACTGCTGTAGTATTATAATGTAGTTAGGTAGGGGTTTGAATCCTGCACTTGCCAACTGTGTGTGTCTCCCTGGGGAAGAGCAAACTTTTTGGAGACTACTCAAACAACTTAAAAGTGGTATACTCATCGTTGTCAAGTCCGATGATGTCACCATCTTACAAATATACCTGTGGAAAGGTGAAATCCCAGTAATGTGTATAGCGCATCATGTAAGTGTGTACTGCTCTGCTATCATAATGCAGTTTGAAAAGAGCTTAAATCTCGCACCTGCTGACTGTGTGTCTGTGCTCCAGGTGTGTGACACCATTGGCCAATGTGGAGTGAGTTTTGATTTTTATAGAGTATGACATATCACAATGACAACTGTATGTGCATTACACATGTAAGGTAGCTGTGTGGCAAATCCATATACATACATGTGACCTCAAGTATTTCATAGGTGGGTACTCTGCTTTCTCCATGAATGCATGTGTTATCTTTGCCAGAGCATGCTGGCACTTTCCAGACCTTAGGTCACTTCTGTATGCTTGTGACAAGCTTAGCCACTGCAGTGATCCCTTGGCTATGGCTTCCATTTCACATCCACTCATCATGGTTTCTATTGAAGAGTGTGAGTGAGGGTTTATGCTTGAGGTATATTTGAAACCTGTTCCAAAGCAAGCAAAGTCTGGCAAAGATGACTAATCATTATAGGTGTGCAACAACCTGTGTGGATCTGTATGCAAACCCTTTATTGCTTATGTGCTCCACAGAGGGATTTCCAAAACCCTTTGGTAATGTGATTATCAAAGGAGAGATGACTTAACACATGGCTCTATGTATACATTAGTACCTGTTTCACATTTTGGGGGCTACTACCTATGTGGTACTCTGGGGATACTTTGTTTTCTAAAAGTGGATAACTATGCTTTCTTAGGCTTATAGCTTTACAGCATGAGTTTGACACCAGGTATCTATCTGTATGATACCCTTTTGGAGGATGTGTGTGTCATCTGGAGAATAAAGTATAGCCCACAGTATGCATTTTCATCAAACGTGGGCAGACATATCCCTACTGTGTTTGCCTTGTATGTAAGAAAGCTATATACCAAACAGGAGTGGTCCCAGGACTGAGTACCAGGTGAATACCACTTATTACTGGCATAGAATAGTACATGGAGGCTACAAATGTGACTGTGTGTCCTACATCTGTGAGTCAGTTGTCAAGCCATCATCTAACAATCGTTTATGGTCAGTCTGTTGAGGTTATGTCTAATACCAGTATGTGGGATGGGTATGATTTGCTGGTGAGCTATAGCTTGGCTGTGTTGACCTCGCCTCCCTCACCTATAGCCTTGTTGACTGGCTTGAAGTCTACTAGGTGTAGGAGCCATGATCTGGCCTTTAGATATCCTAAGTGGGTATGGTGCAGTGTTTGCAGGTGCATAATGTCTCTGTTAATGAGTTCCATAATGCTGTGCTCCATAGCCTTCCAGATAACATTGGTCTGGCTTATAGGGTGAGAGTTTCCAGGACCTGTTGTAGTTCTACCCTTAATCAATTTATGTTAACACTTGCACTGGGTGTGATGAGGGTGGACTGGTTTAAGAATAAGTATATTAGAGGGTCAGGCCAAGTTTGAAGGTTAGTAAACCATGCCAGATAGGCAGGATTAAGTTGGTTTCTACATGTGCTGAGGAGGGATGCAGCGTATATTGTGAAATAGATGCTAAGGATGAAGCCGCCAGGTAACAGGAAAAGAGGAATGTCTAAGATGAGGTTTATGGCTGTGGTGAGAGAGGACATGCAGGTGGATGGTGTAACAGCGCAAGATGCAGAAAGCAGAAAGACATGGAAACAGATGATGTACTGTGGTGACCCCTAATGGGAGCATCCAAAAGGAGAAGAAGACATTGTAGCTCAACTCTTGTGGACTGTGAACACCATTACCATACGCCATTCCACATGTATGTAACCTGTATAGAGGCTCCATCTGGACAGAGCATTTAGGTGAGTGGCGACTTCATATGTCAGCTTGTGTATGACACAGCCAGGGACACTGTCCAGTGCCATTGCCACTGTGGTGTGGACCTTGTTAAAGAGATGGTTTAACTAGAGTGTCTGTGAATCATCAGATATTACGTTCTGCAGGTCTGGAAATGTGGCCCTTGTATAGCGACAGGGTGGTGAAATCCGCATTCAAACTGTCTGATAAGGAATTGGTAATGTCAGTCAGATAAGTGTACTTTGTGACCATTTACATTAACTGTGACCCAATCTGAAATTTCTCCTGTAGATTATGAACAACAGTAAAAACAGCTTTAGTGCTGTCTTTGGAATCATTGTCATTTTGTATTTTGAAGCTTGCCTTGTATGTTTATTGAGGGATTGAATTTTCCAAATGATACTGACCAGAGAGGTTATACCTTCTTGGTATGTAACTCTTTTTTGGTATAACATCACACATTCTATTATATATTTAGCTTATGGCAGGGTCCATGAGACTCATGCACTTTTACTGTATAAGTGTGAATTTCTTGTGTTTGTGATAGCACAGTCCATGCAACCCTGTAGGTGAACAGTGTGCATTAATACAGGATTATGCAGCTGGGACACTGTTAACCTTAGTAATGCAAACCAATGACAGATAGGAACAACAGCATCACCCACAGCACAGTGTCAACTCGTGTCATACACACACATGTGTACTCAAGTTCCAAAATGTGTGTAGTACAATGCATACTGGACACCAATAGAAACTATGGAGTGTTAACACTGGCTGTCAGAAAAATATGTATTAGTGTATGCATTAGTAATATGCTTAGTGCATTTAAGGCTTGAAAAGGGTTAACACATTTATTCTATTTCACACTACATAAAATCAGTACAAATTGCAGAAGCTTTCTAACCTTGTATTATATGCACAGCTATAATCTTTGCTTATGCTTTGGAAATTTACAGGGAAGCAGATAATTTCTGCTTGTGTCAGGAAAATAATGAATAGATGTATCACTTGTATTAATGTTATGAGACTTAGAAAAGGAGTTCCGCTTGTGCTGTGAGAAAATACACAGCTGCAGAAGCTATAGATAATCAGAACAAAGACTGCTTGAAAATATGAACTGCAATCAGCATTTGCTTGTGCCTAAGCTAGAAAAGTACCGTGAAATGTAACACGTATTAGAACTACACAATAGAAGCTTGTAATGGGCTAGAGCCCACCAAGGCCAGATTGTTTTTCTGAAAATGTTTTTCATAAATCCAGTCATGTCAGCAGAAAATCTGAGTAACATCTGCTGTAGAACAATACTGAAAGTTGTGTTTGATTACGTCAACCATAGAAGGCAATGTCTTGTAGAACAGTATAAGAATAGCATACTTCCTGTTAGTAGTTAGGCAAAATCCTGTATTTGCATGTTTTTGTCTCCTTGCAGCAAGTTATTAAAAGTGCCTTATCTGAACCTTATGTGTATTGGTCTTTGAACTTTTTCCTTTGACAGATTGGTCCTTCGGACCGGAAATCCTCACTTCTCGGATCAGACAGGCCAGATGGCTTGAAACCGTACGAGGAAGAAACCACATCGGTTATTCTTATTTGAAAAGCCCTCTGACTGAATTGTCGTACAAAAGAGGCCAGTTACTTTCTGATCTGCGACTGAAGGACGGGTTTTTCACGAACCAGGTGATCAATCACGAAGGCTCAGGTAAGGTGAATCTACCTTTTTTCTGTTTAGATCAGAGACTAGATTTGTATTGTTTTTGTCAGGACTGTATTTTTACAAGTCAGGGACAGAAAAGATTACTGTCTTGTCATAGATCAGGGAAACAGAGTAGATAGGCAGTCATTCTGAAGAGACTATAACAAAATCCGTGGTACCGCGTTAAAAATAAGGAGTTATGTAACGATTAAATAGAGTAGAACAAAATGGATAATAATTGCACAAAAAGACCCCAAAATCCACCGTTAATCGAAGACGCAAAATACATGCAGTCACAGCGTGCTGATAATATTAAATACTACTCAAAGTGGGTTAATAAGTATGAATTTGATGGTAAATTAGAAAAATCCTCTCTTATCAAACTTGTCAAACAGCTTAAAACCGATTATAAGGTTCGGGTAAAAAAGCAGCGTCAATTAGGAATTCCTCAGGCACACAGGTGGATTGAGGAAATAAACCGTAGGGAACAAAAGAACAATAATTCAAAAGCAATGTTTTTAGATAAGGAGGACAATAACTTAGTAATAGCATCATCCCCTCCGCCCCCTTAACAGAATATGAAGCAAGTGAACTAGTTAGTCCACCCCTGCGATATCCTGTGGCCACTGTAAATAGAGACACTACAAAAGCACAACCATTTATTAGAGATCCCATCGAGACCAGGTCTCGAACACGGGCAGGTAACTCAAAAGGGGACATTGAATTATATCAGTATGGAGAACATCGATGTCTGTGCAGTGACAGAAACCTGGTTCAAGGCTCCTGAGAGCACCCCAGCACTATCAGGTTTTACCTCTTATCATGCGTTCCGGCCCCAAAATCCGGACAATACCAAGAAAGGAGGGGGGGTATCCATATTCATCAAAGACACCCACACCTCAAGACTGGTGGCAACGCACGATGCATCGGAGACCATCCAGGTGCAATTAACCATAGGCAGGACTGCTCTGCAAATTGTAGCATGTTACAGGCCACCCTCACAAACTCAGGAACCTCACATGGCCTTCCTGAAAACACTAGAGGGATAAATGTATCACCAAACACCATCATACTAGGTGACTTCAATTACCCTAATATAGACTGGGAACACTACTCAAGCCCAAACACCCTAGCCCAAAAGTTCCTGGAATTCATAAACTCAAATGCCATGGAACAACTAGTCACCATCCCACAAGAGTAGAAAACATACTTGATCTCATCATCACGAACATGGGAGCACAATGTTCAACACGAAGTATACCCTCACTGGTGAGATCAGATCACAAACTAATCTCGCTGGAGGTCCTCATCCCACCCCACCTGAAATAAAAAGACCACAGTAAAGAACTTCTCAAAGCTGACTTCACACTTCTAAAGACTAGTGTGGTCTCCTTTAAGGCCCGAGCCGACGGAAAACAGTACTCAAGCCGCTGAATCACTTACAAATGCCTTCTACCAGCACCTGCAGGACTACATGGATAAGGCAATCCCAAGCAAAACAAAGACTCTTTGTACCAAAGGCAAGCGTCCACTCTGGTGGACCCCAGCCATAAACAAACTCTACAACAAAAGGAGGAAGCTACTACAAGATAGAGCAAAATCCTTAAAAGGTAAGACACCCTTGATCACTATAAGTAAAAAACTAAGAGCTCTCATAAAATCATCCAAAGCAAATTTTGAGAGAAAAATAGCTAAAGATTCAAAAGACAATCATAAGGCCTTCTTTAGCTATGTTAGAAACCTGGGAGGAAACTCCCAGATATGCTCAGAACTAGTTCAAAATGATGTGAAGATTACTGATCCTACAGACATTGCCAACATACTGGCTGACAGGTTCAGTGCAAACTCCCCTCCCCAAAGGAGAGATATCTATACCAGCGATTGCAGCCCCCAAACATGTCCAACGCCCAAGTGAGAACTCCTCTCTCCAAACCAAAACACACAGCATCCATGGGACCTGATGGTGTCCCCGGCTGTGTGCTCCACGAACTCAACGAGGAATTAAACCCACAGCTAGGACAGCTGTTTAATCATAGTCTTACCTCTGGATACATTACCCAGGAGTGGCGCACTGCAACTGTGGTCCCACTTCACAAAGGCGGTGCCTCCACCGACCCTGGAAATTACCGGCCCATTAGCTTGACAAGCCTTATCTGCAAAGCCATGGAGAGGATCATAATGGACCTCATAAATAAAGACATAGGAATTTGCAGACTTTGGATCCATCCCAGTTTGGCTTTGTCAAAGGCAGATCATGCCTTCTAAACTTGGTTGACTTTTGAAACAGTCACCAAAGCCATTGATGAGGAAAGGCAGTCCATACAGCCTACCTCGATCTGGCGAAGGCCTTTGATACAATACCCCACTGGTATCATTGAAAAACTCATCAGCTTAAATGTTAACCCATACATCACAAGATGGGTTGCAAACTGGCTGAGTGACAGAACCCACAGGGTCAGAGTTGCTGGCGCCATGTCAGACTCAAAGCCTGTCACAAGTGGTGTACCACAGGGCTCAGTCCTGGGCCCACTCTTGTTTGGCATCTACTTTTCCAGTACAAGCAAACACAGGAGGGTTATGGCTGACAAAGTTTGCAGATGACTGCAAACTTGGAGCCATAGTAGAAAACACATCTGACACAGATATCCTTCAGAAGGGTCTCACAGAAACGGATAACTGGTGCCAGAGCCATGGCCTAAAGTTAAATGCCAAAAATGCATAGTCATACCCTTGGGAAAAACAAGGTTACCCCTAGCTACCAAATAGGTGGCAATCCACTGAGTACAGAAGAAGTTATCAGGGACCTGGGGACCCAGGTTGATAGTAGTCTGTCATTCGACACCCATGTAGCTAAAGTAGTTAGGAAGACCTTCTACATTGCCCACCTTATCATGAAGGGATTCTCATCTAGATCAAGGGAGGTCATAGTCTCCCTATACTCATCACTCATCAGACCAATGATTGAGTACAATGCCCCATTCGAATGTATCTGACCCGACACTTGCAGCAGCTGGAGAGGCCACAAAAGTTCCTCACCAAAAGGATAAAGGGTCTCAAACATCTGTCCTATGCTGCCCGACTGAAAGAACTCCAGCTCTATTCAGTAAACCGCTTGCTCAGAGGTGACCTTTGCCTAACATACAAGGCCATGTCAAACCCAGATTTGATGAATATGCTTCACCTCAAAAATCTAGATCCGTCAGAGCCACAAGGCGGAGACTTAAACCTCGACACGGCTATTAATAGGGCGTGCTGGAGGATAGATTCATCACCCAAAGACTCCTATGCTGTGGAATAAAATCCCGGTATATGTGAGGCAGAGCACCTCGCTGGCCTTGTTCAAGAGAAATCTTGACCAATGGATGGGAGATCGCAGATATACCCCAGGGATTACCTCAGTGTCACTGCTCAACAGAGGCACAGCAAAATAATGGGTATAGTTCCCCATACTAAAGGGGTGGCGTAAGCCACAAAACTATGGGCTAGGCTTGTAAATGCCCTCGGGCAGATAGCCTAGTATGAACCTATGAACCTATGAACCTATCAAATGGGTAGGAATTCACGATCTTTGAGTGAAGAAGAAATATGCCCACTTAAAGAAGTACCTAATTCTCAGGCAGGGCAAGAAGGTCAGGACCCAACTATTCTAGTGTATAGACACTGGACTCCGGAAGACATCTGGAAAGCCACTGAGGGAATTCCCCATCCAAAAGTTAGTTTTAGAAAGTTCTTAGAAGATTTGCAAGGAATGAGGCTAAGTTATAATTTAAACAGAGAAGAGGTAGAAAAAGTAGTCAGACAAATTGTGGGACCAAATTGGCACATAATTAGTGGCAACTGGAATCCCCGTGACGCTGCACACAGACCCCTCCCACATAGCAGCGCAGAACTAGACAACAGAGTAAAAGGTCTTACAGACCGCATCTCTGAGAAATGGAAGCCTAGGGCAGACTGGACTTGCATTAATCAATGCATCCAACAAGAAGGTGAAACTGTTGACAGATATTATGCTAGACTGTTAGAATGTTTTAATAACCATTGTGGAATGCATGTTCCTGAAGATCAGACACAAGATTCCCCATATGAGCAGCAGTTAAAGAATGCATTTTTGAAATGCAGCATTGCACCCATAAGCAGTTTTATTACAAAGCACATGGTAGATCATCGTACAAGCAGGTTACAGTCATTACTTGAATATGCTAGGCATGCCGAAAGGCATTTTAATAGCAAAAAGAAAAAGAAAGCCCAAGTATTTTCTGTAGAAGATGGAGCAGAAGTTTATGTAGTACAGTCCGGGAAAAGGGCAAGAGAAATGCCCAGGGAAACAAACAATCTGATCAGCGATCAGAGGACTTTGAAGGGTGAAAGAAATGGGATGAATGTTTTAAATGCAGTAAAAAGGGACACTTGGCAAGGGATTGCAAGAAAAACAAGAAGGCAACCACGGAAAACAAGGAGGGTGAGGACTGACTATATGATAGTCAAGTATCACTAGAAGGGGATAGCAGAGAAAGGACAAATGAGAAAGTGATAGAATTGGTAGAGGATGTGACAGAAGAAATAGAGGAAGTGCAGGAAGTTATGGATAGTGAAGAAAATGAAATATTGGATTTAGCTTTATTGAGCTTAGAGCTCTATATAGCAGATACAAAACCAGAAGTTACACTCCTGGTAGAAGGGAGGGAAGTCAAATTCTTGTGTGACTCAGGGGCATCACGGACCCTGATACATCCCTCCAAACTGCCAGAGAATTCAGAGTCACCTGATTACATACTAGTGAAAGCAGCTAATGGACAGCTGTATCGGAAGCCCCTTTTCTATAATATTGCAATAACTGGTCCTGTTTCAGGATTGACCCAGAAAAGCAAAATTGTTGTTTCCGCAAAATGCCCAGTAAACCTCTTGGGCAGAGACCTTATGCAGCTATTTGGTATAGCAGTAGTCCCGACTATGCAGGGTATGGAAGCACAGCGACAAATTGATACCTTTGCAGTGCAATCGGAGGGTGAAATGTTCTATTGGTACAGCCAGGACTTGGTTACGACTGGTCCAGGGGCAGTGACCGAAGAGTTGATGAACGTAGCCATCAGCAAGTTCCCCTCCCTTGACATTGATAAACAACATTTGTTGCACTGTACACTGTATTATTGTAACACACCAGGACCTGATAAGGAATATGAGCAAGAATTGTTTAGAAATCGTGCAAACAGATTGATATTATGTAATCTGTACTGGGACATGGAAGGGAACAGTGTAGCCAGCTGTTCATTGCCCCAGGAGTTCTTTGCACCTTATAAATCTAATCGATTACCACGTTAGCTTAACTAAGGACAAGAATGTAAAATGGGTAGACTTAGGAGAAAAAGTCACGAGATGGGAAAAGCAGACAAAGTTAGAACTCTCAGAGCAGGGAATACAAATGCAGAAGTTGAATTGGATAACTCAGACCCACCCAGCCGTGCACTTGCAGTCTAGCAAGGACAGCTGATTAGCACTCCTATTAAAGGAGGAAGAGAATGCCTTACAGAATATACCAGAAACTCTTTGGTCAACAGGAAAGTCAGATGTAGGACTTATTCGTACAGCGGGACCAGTTACTATCACGCCAAAGTCAGCATTTAGACCACAGAAAAGACAGTATCCCTTAAGAAAAGATGCAGAGGTAGGAATCAAACCTATTATAGCAGCTTTACTTAAGGAAGGGGTGCTGGTGGAATCTCCTGATTCACCATGTAACACACCCTTATTTCCTGTTAAGAAAGTGAATAGAGAATGGCGTATGGTCCAAGATTTACAAGCTGTAAATGATGCAGTAATACCAAGGGCACCTACAGTGCCAGACCCACACACCCTATTGAGTGATTTAAAACCTCAACAGAAATATTTTTATGTGATAGATATCAGCAATGCATTCTTTTCGATACCGATACACCCTGACAGCCAATATTAGTTTGCATTCACATTTCAGGGGAAAAGGTATACATGTACGTGAATACCACAGGGATATTGTGAAAGTACGACAATATTCTCACAAGAAATGGCAAGCAACTTGGCGGGATTTACCCCACCAAGAGGCAGTCAGATTTTACTTTATGTTGATGATATCCTGCTGGCAGCCCCCACCCAGCAAGATTGCAAAGAAGATACCATAGCGCTATTACAATTTTTAGCCACTGAAGGACATAAAGTAAATAAAAATAAACTGCAGCTTTGGAAAAAACAAGTTAAATACCTAGGATATGTAATATCCAAAGATGGTAGGACATTAGATGAGGACAGAAAAGTAGCAATTTTGCAAGCACCAAAACCCACTACCAAGAAGGAAATGATGTCCTTCCTGGGTACGACAAATTTTTGCCGGAGCTGGATTCCAAACTATGCCTTGGAATCTGCACTGCTGACTAACCTGATATATAAAAAGCCTATGGCAGCACAGGATTTGTTAGATTGGACACCAGAAGCAGAATCTGCTTTTTGCAAACTGAAACAGTTAATAGCATCCTCATTAGTTTTAGGATTACCAAACTATCATAGACGTTTTTTCCAAACTGTAGATTGTAAGCAAGGTTATATGACATCAGTGTTAACACAGCAGCATGGGGACAAGCAATGCCCTATTGCTTATTATTCATCACAACTAGACCCATTGGCGCGGTCTTTACCCCACTGTGTACAAGCAGTAGTTGCAGCTGCAATGGCAGTACAGGCTTCGGCCTCAGTAGTTTTGTTCCACCCTCTCACATTGAGAGTGCCTCATGCAGTCGTGATTATTTTACTGCAAGAGAAGGTAGCATATCTTTCCCCTGCTTGGCATCTTTCCTGTATGACTATATTGTTGAGCCAACCTCATATGACAATTGAACAATGCATGAGTTTGAACCCTTTTACCTTGCTCCCAACCCCTGCAGATGGCACATCACACAGCTGCCTGCAGGTGATTGAGCAAAAGACACTGCCTAGAAAAGATCTCACGGATGTCCCCTTGGATGATGCCGAGGTGACATACTACGTGGATGGCTCGTGCAAAAGGGGTCCTGCAGGACAGAACCTAGTAGGATATGCAGTAGTTTCTGATACTGAGATTATAGAAGCGAAACCTTTACCACACAATTTATCTGCACAGGCAGCAGAATTGATTGCTTTGACACGGGCATGTACCTTAGCAAAGGGCAAATGTGTGAACATTTTTACTGACAGCCAGTATGCTTTTTCTACTGTACATGTTTTTGCACAACAGTGGAAAAATCAAGGAATGATAACATCTACCGGCAAACCAATCAATCATGCACAGTTTATTTTAAATCTTTTAGAATCTGTTCAGTTACCTCAGAAAGTAGCTATTTGTAAATGCACAGCTCATACCAAGCAACAGGATTGGATTTCAAAAGGTAATGCAAGAGCTGATACAGCTGCAAAACAGGCAGCTTCAGAAGTATTTCCTTTGAATGAGGAATTACAACCCTCTGAGATTTTAGACTTATAAATGTTAAAGACAATGCAGACACTTACTACGCAGGCTGAAAAGCAAAGATGGGTAAGACAAGGAGCAATTCTCGAAAAGGGGCTGTACATCTCTAAAGAAGGGAAACCGATATTACCATCTAATTTGTTTAGATATGCAGCTTTGTTGAGCCATGTGCAATGCCATAAGAAGGGAAACCGATATTACCATCTAATTTGTTTAGATATGCAGCTTTGTTGAGCCATGTGCAATGCCATGTCTCAACAGGGGGGATGGTACAGCTGGTGAACCGAGTGTTCATGACATATGGATTCTTAAACTACTCTAAAAAATTTTGTTTAATGTGCCATGTTTGTAACAAACATCATGCACAAGGGGCGTTAAAGCCCAAGCAAGGGAATTTCCCTACACCACCATATCCATTTCATACTATCTGTATGGATTTCATAGAAATGAACAAATGTGAAAATAAGAAGTATTGTCTTGTCATTGCAGATATGTTTTCCAGATGGGTGGAAGCCTTTCCGACTAAAAATCCAGATGCGGCTACAGTAGCAAAAATCCTCGTTAAAGAAATCATCCCTAGATTTGTCATTCCGGAAATGATCTACAGTGACAACGGTACACACTTTGTAAACCAAACCATACAGCAGTTAAGTAAACATTTTGGTATTTCTTTAAAAAATCATTGTGCATATCATCCGCAATCTGCAGGGTTAGTTGAGAGGCATAATGGGATTTTAAAGAGTAAGCTAAGAAAGTTAATAGCAGAAACAAAGAGAAATTGGGTGTACTGTCTGCCCCTGGCACTGTTGAGCATGAGAACTGTTCCGAATGCAAAAGGATTGACTCCTTTTGAAAAACTATTTGGAAGGGCTTATTATATACCTCAGTGGAAACCTCTCATGCCCACAGACCAGGAAGCCGACTGTACACTAGCAGAGTATATGAGAAATTTGTTGAATTCTAAACATCTGTTGCAGACAAATTCTGTTTCAGATAAAGAACAAACCAGACCATCAGAAGTGGCAGTGGCTCCAGGAACCTGGATCTGGGTGAAGACAATAAAAAAAGAAGAATTGGACGTCACCAAAGTGGGAAGGTCCATATCAAGTGCTTCTGTCGACACCCACTGCAGTCAAGATCGCAGAGCATGCCTCATGGATCCACCTGACACACTGCAAACTAGTTAAGAACTTTGAACTGGACAAAAAAATCTTGTCACATGTCAAGAGCAAAAATGATAGAATCCAGAAAAAACAGAAATGCAGAACAACCATTTCCTCAGACGTATTGCATAATCATCCTGTTAACTGTACTAGTGGCAATAATCTTTTTGTTGTGGCCATTCCTTTTTCCAGCCACACAAACTGAACTGAATAAACATGAAGCATTACTCATAGACTGGCACCCAAACTTCAACACTTACCAGGCAATTAAATATGTGTATGCTGAGACTTTAAATGTTTCAAATTGCTGGATTTGCACAGCTTTGCCGACAGCATACGGGCAGTTATTAATGACTACAGTCCCCCTAGGGGTCAACGAGATCTGGGAAAACTTGATTTATGATACCTCAACCATTACATCACAAGATAAAATAGCATTGCACTTGTCTATTCCACAAAAGGGAACTGTGTGTTTTTATAAAAATTATACTGTTCAGGTGGGTTGGAGCAATTGCAATGTGACTGTTCCTTATAAATGTTACACTAAAGCTAACAATCCATGTTCTTATTGTAATACAAACTATGATTCATTTCTTGAACTGATGCACAAAACTATTGATGAAGTAAAACATAATTCTGTTCTCTATAAACAACTGTCTATAATTGATAGAAAAATGTTTCATGCAGGGCGAGTGTATATTCATAGCAAAGTTACTACTAAAGTAGAGGACTGTTATTTTGTATGTGCCAGAAAGGCACACAAGTGGTTACCTGAGAATTGGTCCGGCAGTTGTTTTTTGGGCTACCTGGTTCCGGCCATATGACACACTGCAGTTTTACCTCGAGGAAAAATTTGGAATGTCCAAGAAGTCGTCAAGAAACCTGTAAATCCAGTGGGGCAAATCGATGCACATTGGAAAAACTATCATTCTATAAGTAATGGACTGACACACATGGACTTGAGTGATAGTGTTATATCGTGGGCAGGCATATTACCAGCATATGGAGCAGTGAAATTGATCTGGGAGCTGAGAAAACTGTCTAAACTTCTCGAAGTAATGAGTAATGCAACTTTTTCCACTCTTGAATTGGTGACTGATGAACTGAATGCCATGAGAACTGTAGTGCTTCAAAACCGCATGGCTCTCGACTTCACCCTAGTGGCGAGAGGCGGTACTTGCGCTTTAATCCAGGAGGAGTGCTGTTCGTATATTCCTGACCATAAACACGAGATAGACAATCACCTTGAGGTAATTCAGCAAGTGTCGGCCATGACCAAACCAGGACCAAACCCACTGATGGACTTTTTCCAGAAATGGTTTGGGGGGTAGGGTACTATCCTAATGAACATCCTGATTGCCATTTGTGTAGGAATGATCCTAATGGGAGTATGTGTTTGCTGTGGCATCCCCTGCATGAAAAAACTGATTAAAGACTTTATAGACATGTCAGTTTCTGAAACCTTATATCAAAGTACTGAGTTTGAAGAACTGTTAAAAGATTGAAAATGCTTTCATAAGTTTAAATTGAATGACTCTCTTAACTGCAAATCCTAAGTGGGAAGAGGTTAGGAGAAGAAAAAAACTGTTTATGCTTATTTTGAAAGTAGAATAAAAGTATTAAAAGGGGGGAAATGTCAGAAAAATATGTATTAGTGTATGTATTAGTAATATGCTTAGTGCATTTAAGGCTTGAAAAGGGTTAACACATTTATTCTATTTCACACTGCATAAAATCTGTACAAATTGCAGAAGCTTTCTAACCTTGTATTGTCATGAAATATGCGCAGCTATAATCTTTGCTTATGCTTTGGAAATTTACAGGGAAGCAGATCCTCATGATCACTGTCTGTCTCAGTGATATCAGGTTCCCTGCTGTATTGAAACAGCCCCACCTCAGCACCTGTGAGAGGAAAACAGGAAACACACTTTAAGACCTGAACATGATGTCAGACCACATGCACACATGCACACATGCACATGCACACATGCTCAAATGTACACATGCGCACATGCACACATGCACAAATGCGCACATGCACACATGAACACATGCACACACATGCACCCATGCGCATGCACACATGCACACGTGCACATGCACACATGCACATGGGCACATGCACATACACACATGCACACATGCACATGCACACATGCGCATGTGCACATGCACACATGCACTCCCACAAATACACTCCTCCCTAAAGCACACACACACACACACACACACACACACACACATACAATACCAGCAATCTCAGAACATACACAATAGCAGGTGATGGTGGGGTACAGTATCACAAGCAAAACAGTCATATAACACATGTCAGCATGCAGGACATGTGTTGCTCAACAGCATGCAGTGCAAGTGTAGATAGCCCTTATTACTAACACCACACATGGCTTTGATGCATGTGTTTTGTTATTAGGTGATTGGCCTCCCCCTGGAATGCAATGCATACATGGTGACAACACTGCTGTGCAAATATTCAAAACTCCGTAACGTACTGTGCACCATAACTCAGAGGTCTACATACCATGGCTGGATGTGTATTTGTGTGTCAGATAGGTATCCAGTGCTGATTACAGCCTCTGTGTCTTTAGCAAATAATTGTGGACACAGTTTTAGCACATGCATGATGAGTATTCACACAACATCATCAGTGGTGCATGTATAATTGATGAAATACCATTCGTCCACATACCCAATGTACAATAGTTATGGTGAGTGTAGATCATATTGTGGACATGCCAGTGTCATCCATGACATGGCATGCTAAAACACAACTGCATATTTAAACATCACACATACACAATGTGTGTCATATGACCTAGCCACTCAATAGCATCACAAGACATATATGTGTCAGTTGTGCAAATGGTGATTGGTATGCATATTGTTTAGAGGTGCATATGTTTGCACACACACAACATTGAGGTGTATAGCAATGAAAGCTATGTGTAGTACTGTGGTTACAATAACTGGATGGGGTATAGTACCATAGGCCATCATCATGAAGCATCATGTGGTCACTGAAGGCTACAAATGTTTCCCAAACCAGCACTAATCATGCTGTACCAGAAATGTACTACCTTGGCTACATTCACCATTTCACAACCAGTTGTTACATGGGTTGTAAGGAGGCCAATAAGGAGCATTCCCTGACATGAATGTGTAGTGTGTTGCAGAGTGTTTAAATGCCCCATGATAGGCCTCTACCCTTCAGGTATATTATGTGTAATGTGTGGATGAGATTTTGGATACTGGAGTGTGTCTTTACAGAGGGTTTGTGAATCCTTTATGTGTAGCATGTTAAAATGCTCTGTGTATGACATAGTTGTGTATGTTATGTGGATGTTGAGTATCAACTTTGCCTATCCAATGGTCACTACAGTGTAGCCACATTTGTTTGAGATGATCTGGGTATTGCATGTGTTTGAGACAGCTAATCACATTAGCGGGATGTGTGTGGTCTTACACCAAACATGCACAGCATGCATTATGGGTAGATGTGTTACATGTGTACATGGCCTACATCTTAACTATGGCATGCACTTTTTATTTACAATAATAAATGTAGAACACACTCACCAGTATCTGTCTGCTGCCTTGATGTCACCCCAGAGGGACCTACATAGAAATGAGACAGTTTGTCAGTGGCCACAACTGTGGCATTGCTACTGTGTGTTTGCAATCTTACAGTAGAACAACAGTTTACATTCACAGGCCTACAGATTATGTTCCAAATGATCAGTATTGCACAACAACAGGCTCCAAATCTTCTAACTACACACTCCATATCTCACATATGCATGATCTACCAATGCAGATAACAGTAGTCTACATATATGCCATGTTGCCTGCATGCTCCATGTGTGGTTGCTGGGTGGCTCCAACCTCCATCATGGTGTATGTCTGCTGCTGTTGTTGTTGGGCAGGTGCCATGAGGCTCAGGAGCAGCTCCTCCACTCTGGTGAGGGGGGATGGATATTAACACCACCTCCTGTTGCAAGCTGTTGTCTCCGCACATCAGAAGCAGGCTGACAGACATGTCTGAGAAGATCACTGCAGTGGTGGCATACCTGCTCATATGTCCAGTTATGCAGGCCTACCTCATTTACCCTCCGGACAACATCTTGCCACATTGCAGTATGCTCCTGCTGGTTCTGGTTGGTTCGTGAGAACATTAGACTGTAGTGATGAATCATACAGCGAGTAATGATCTCATCTTCAGCACTACTATAGCTGGGATTTCTGTGATGTGCCATGATCCTTGGAAGACATAAAGAAAAAATATGTCTGAGCAAGTCATATGGCACATTTAACATTATACACTATAGATATCACTGAACTGCCATATATAGCAACCTATTAGCTAACTGAGAATGAAACACTTTAACTACCACTTATCACTGCTCACCTCACAACTGCTTGAAAGTGCCTGGCTCACTCTATCTAATGAACCATGTTCTGCACAGCAACAAAATAAAATCACTATATAAGACTATACAAGATTACCTGGCACACTGTATGCAACACAATGCACCACCTAGCCACAGCAGATATACATCAAGCTGATGTGTAAAGAAATATGTCATCCATCACAATGAGTGTAAGGTCCAGTAAATGTATGACTATTATACCACCCAACTTGTTAATGGCAAACCCGTGGCCAAGATATGTGCACAGTTGGGAATATAGGTCGCATACTGCTGTAGTCCACTATAAATGTTGCTAGATATGCAGTTATATGTTTTACCACACATATGACAGAGGACATGTTACAGACATACCCACACACACATCAGACATAATTACAAGACACAAAGGTATGGCAACCCAGATAAGCTTTACATGTGTACTATACAGTACTGTGTGTCAGTACTTACAAAACATTAATCTTGGGGAATGTAATCTGTGATGAATACAGGGACCACACAAAACAGTGGATGCAAGCAATGTGGTCATACACCATACTTTGCTGTACAGGCCTAGAGCTTCAAGTAGTATTTTAGTACACACCAGATTTGGATTCAACATCAGTACCTATCAATAATAATAGATGTAGTGCTTTAGCCTCCAATGACACACCCCAGTTAAAACCAAGGGACTTAATCACACTGTATGCCATAGCACATTTTCTGCCTAGCAACAGAATACACAGCTTTTGCTGGGATCAAAGCAAGGACCCATAATACCATGACATAAACAGTTTCCCACTAAGCTATCCCACAAATACATATCTTTGACGTATTCAAAAACACATTGACCATCACAGTCAGTCAACAGTACAGAGAATCTATTGCCACAAGTAGATATAGGTGTGTATGAGTATATATGACTCTCTCTCTATATATTATATATATATATATATATATATATATATATATATATATATATGTATATATATATATATATATATATATATATATATATATATATATATACATATATATATATGTAGGCACATATACATTTCACTTTTCATAGTGGGAATATCAATTATACAAAGGATGTGAGGTGTACAGTAATGTAATAATATCGCACAGTCTTGTGATAAATGCATTGAAAGTGTTCACAGCCCAGGTAGCTTTAGCAGGCCTCACTGGCTTCAACATTGCAAACTGAACAAACCACCCACACTGTTTAACCACCTCATGTCATATACCAGCACTGTATGCTGTATTGTTCGTCACACACTAAAACCTACATACAAATATGCACATACTAACCTTCACCAACATATATATTTCCACCCTTCACAAACAGTTGCAATATGTCACCTGCTCTATGCACATATACAGATGTGAATATATATGACACATATATATTTCTCCATATGTGTGTGGCATACACACACAAGGTCCACACTGTTGTAAGTCCCTGGACCTCACAGCTGAACTGTTGGGCCTTGCTGCAACACAAACATGTGTCACATGTGAACACACACTAACATTAGAGGGGGTATATATAGCTACAAATGCTAGATAAGCATACTAGACTGCTACAGCAGCTGACAATGCTAAGCTACACTTTAATATGACTATCATGCATGTGTTGCTCTGTCACACCCGTGTTTATATAATGACAGCACTAATCCCCCCAACAGCCATTGGCCACACTACTGTACAGAACACAGATAACATGGATCAGATTTTTGACATTTAATGCTGAGCTACACATTTCACAGGTATGTCCCACTGCCCACAGGTACACACTGTATTGTCCATAGCAGTAGTTAAGCAGGATGTCTGTGCATAGATAAGTACTGCTGCCACATATGAATGGTTCACATTATGTAGACTACTCTTCAAAAACATCTACTACATGCCAGTAAATACATATGCGTCACATACCTTTCCTTTGTATGATTTGATATTATTTCTTTTTCTTTTTTCTTTTCTCTGTCTCTATCTCTGTCAGTCTCTGCTATAGAGTGATTGAGTTTGTTGGCAGCCTGCTTTTGTAGGTATTTGCACATGAGCATGTGATGGCCTCTGCACCAATTAGTGGCCACCATTTGTTAATTGCATGCAGCCTGCTGTGTAGTAATTACAGTAATCACTGTCATAGCAACTCAGTACTATAAATTGCTAACTCAGGTAGGCATGGCCCTTTCAGCTTTCCAAGATGGAGATCATCCTTGTTTGCTGTGAACATCATTGTTTAAGACAGAAGGTTAGTATAGTTCTTATATCAGAATCCAGGGGTGTAGCCAGTGATTTACATTTTGTACTCAGACCTAAATGTTGCTGCTTCTAGTACACACTTGTCAGTGTAGAAATGTACTCACCCCTCAAAATGCTAACACAAGATACATGGGAGGATGTAGTTTCTTTTCAAATTTTATAATTAACTGCCATACAAAGCTAGTTATTGAGATGTATTCCTTTGGCACAAGAATTGTTTGAGAACTGCTATACTGTGAATATTAATTCACTCCGTTCTAAACAGTTTGTCCTTTTTTAGTGTTGACATTAGCACAAGCTGCTCAAGAAAACTGGACACATTTCAGTACTGTGAGTATGCTTACCTACATCCTTGGTAGACCCTGCACACACAGGTATAGTCTACATTTGGGTAGGGGTGCAGAAGTACAGAGACTGTACATATTTTTGTGTGAATTGTATCTTGCTGGACTTACAGGGTTGCTGTGTACATGTTAGTTTATCAATGCAAGTAGTCTGTCTGCGTAACTCCCAACTGTGGACCTATCCACATGGTAGCCAGAGATTAGCCTGTTATTCTTTGTCTGTGCACCACACAGGTCTTTTCAGCACTAGAGCAATGGTATTGTTACAGTTGGTTGCTACCAGTACATAGCTACATCATTTTGTATTTCAGTGTTGTATTCCTGCATAAGGGTATGCTTCCAGAACTCCTTCCAAAGCTATGTGCACAGTGTGTAACAGCAGAAAAGCTGCTATGCCTCTGTGTTTCTGCCTCTGCCAGACCTCTCAAACACTCAGGTACATAATTGAACAGACTCAGGGAAAAGTAGAGAAAAAGTCAGGGACAACTTTAAAATATTAGTGCCATTAAGTTGAGACTTTGAGAGAACCAGAGCATATGGATTAATAAACCTTTTCTGAAGTAAAAGAAGTGTCTAACTCTTAATTATTGTCATTGCTCATTATGTGTAATTCACCACCTTTCTGGCCAAAGTCAGTAGTTTTCGGAGGGATTCAGAGGGACAGAGCTAATTTTTTTTTCAAAATCAGGGACAGCCCTGAAAATTAGGGACAGTTGGGAGGTATGACCTCTGCCCTAAACAAATATGCCAGTGTTTGTCCTGCTGTGATACTGTGTGGGGTTTGTAAAGTGATGGTGTAACATTATTTCCTGCTAGAATGGCTGCTTCTCTTATCACAGTCATGTAATGTAATCCCACAACTGTTGGTAAAGATCCACAGAACAAGTTGCGTGGTATGGCATTCCTATTTTTCCTTTACATTCACTCATTCTGATACATGATATATTTATTTCAGCACCAACTTGTATATCAGTCATGGCTTAGTGGTACTTCATGTAGTGTGTACAAGGTCCCGGGTTCGAGACTGACAGAGGTGTTTTATTTTGCTGCTGAGCAGAACAAGTGCCCTCACATACAGAGTGAGTAAGGCACTTTTAAGCAGTTGTAAGTGGGTTTGCGCAGGTTTGTGCAATGCTTAGCAATGCTTAGCTAAGCGCAAACACACGCACACTTGCGCAAACCCGCTAACTACTGCTTCTGTTAACACCTTTCTTCTCTCTGCCTCAATCCTGTAGTCAGTGTCTCACATGTTCCTTTCCTCCTTTTACAGCTAGACTACCTAGGAAAGACGCTGCCCTCTGCTACTCCTTAGTCCCAAAGATAGTAGCGCAGCTGTTCAACCCTTCAACCAAAACAAGACCTCCAATTGTCAAGTGTTTTTAACAAAAAGTACGTCAACCTATTGTAGTAGAACTGTATTTCTCCCCTGTAACTGTTAACTAACTGGCTTGCACACCGCCCGGACCAGCCATCCCCCTAAAAAACCTAGCCCTCATATAACTATTTACTCACCCTCCACTAGAGAGTGTGCTGTCTCTCTTTATCCACAAGATGGCAGTATAGTCCAGCTAACCCTCTCTCCTAGCTGCCCCCTTGTAAATGGGGAATCAGAATCTTAAACTAAAGGGGAAAAAAGTAAAACACTTCTCACTAGATATAGTCATAACTCTCTAAGACATAGTCAAGAAGTTACTGTCAGAGCAGCTAACAAATCCCATTGAACTAGGGTACTCTACACTTAAATTAATTGACCAACAGCATTTCCACAAAGCTACATTAATAACACACTTATCTGTGGAGCTGATTGTTTTTGCTAGCGCGGGACTGGCTTGGTTTGTCCCTGCTCCGTTCACCTTCACTATGCTCGGGCTCACTTTACTCCCCTACCCCCATTCCCACCCACCCCCACATCAATTACATTTATAGGTACACACCACACCCCTAACCACTCCCCAACACAACTAACCTATCACGTACTACAATTAGTTACCCCTCACATTACTACATCCCATCCCATCCATCTTCACACAACCCACCCCACACAGTATTACAGCCAATCACATCCTTCTCTACAAAATTCAAATTGACACCACACCCTACAATCTAAATCCATCTTTACACTTCCATATTATAGAACACACCCCATTGTTCAACTCAACCTCTACCATATCTTAGCCCAATCCTAGTCCATAACCCACCTTCACAACTGAACATTATGTTCCAAAATTCAACCAAACACCTTCCACTTACCCTATTACACTCAGTAGGCCTCTCCTCTCTCTTCCTCCTATCCCTGTGCTCATCCTATCACACACATCTGTATATCAGCCCTCTACCACCATGGCAAACTGACTCAACTACAACCACCTCCATTATTATATCTTCACCAATAACTCTAAGTGACCTCTACCCCTCTACATCACCTTCTTATATTTATGGGATTTATACCTATAAACTCCAAACCAACTCACACAATAAAATAACCAAATTAACTCACAAACTAAATGAATGCTTCATCCACATACTGCAAAGACTCTCATGCTGTGGTGACATTCACCCAAATCCAGGTCCCAACACCTGCAATACCTCTTACCCAGCTAACCCCAATCCAATATATATCTGGCCTAACTCATCCCTACTCTTTCTAAACATTAATATAAGAAGCATTTTCAACAAGACACATGATCTACATGCCCTAATAGCACTACACAAACCCAACATTGTAGTACTCACTGAAACATGGCTTAAGCCCATCCACCACAGTAATGAAATAACTGCCCCTGGCTATAATATCATACGCAAAGATAGGCCAGGCAAAAAAGGAGGGGGTGTAGCCATCCTTTTCCAAAGCCACCTCTCAATAGAACAAATTGAATACAACACTCTAGAAATCCAAAATATAGAACTAATATTAGCAACACTCAAACTTAACCCCAATAAACAAATCTTATTAGCTGGAGGCTATAAACCACCAGGCAACAACAATAATAAACTCAAAAACCTACTAAATTGGATGAAAATCACTCATCCACAGGAAACCATTCTGGCAGGTGACTTTAACATAGACTGGCTTGACTGTAACAATTACAACCCCATATAAACCTCCATGGTTTTACCCAGATTATTAATAGCCCTACAAGAATAGACAAAACCTCAAAACGACAATCAATCCTAGACTGGATACTAGTATCCAACCCCACTCAAGTCCATCTCTCAGGATGTCTCCCTGACAGCCTTAGTGATCATCAGCCAACATACCTAATTAGGAATCGACCCCAAATAAATAAACAACCAGCTATCAGGGTCATAAGAAACAAAAAGTACTTTATAGCGCAAAACGTGATAAATTCACTCAAATCATGTATATGGACTCTGTTAAAATACTTACCACTAGATGAAGCTGTAGAATACTTTAACACAACCTTTCTGAACATCCTAGACTCCCATGCTCCACCTAGAACCACTAGAATTAAAACCAACCTTGCACCATGGCTATCTAAAGACACCAGATCCTTAATGAAAGAAAGAGACAAAGCCTGGCTGCAATTCCATAAACACAAAACCCAAGTCTAAAACAAAAATATCATGAACTACGGAATCAAGCCAAAAAAACACATAAAAATTGACAAAACTACATACTATAAAAAACTACAGGAAAAGCACTCTCACAACCCTCAAAAATTTTGGGCATCAATTAACAACCTATTACACCCTGGAAAACCTATCACTCCTGCCCCTATACTACCAAACAAGCTACATAACATTTCCACCCACTTTAACAAATGCTTTACTGAAACCATCCAAGCCCTAGCCAATACCCAAACAACTAGCTCTCACACAACATCAACTACAACCCCCACCCCCTCCAACTCAGATGATAATACACATAATTTTTCCCTAGAACTAGTCAAAACTACAACTATTACCAAACTCCTCAAAAAAACTGAAGCCAACAAGCCCAGCAATAGACAAACTACCAGCAGAATTCCTACAAATCACTGCAGAGGCCATAGCCTATCCTGTATCCATTCTCATCAACAGATCTATAACCGAATCCAAAGTACCTAAATCATGGAAAATATCACACATAATACCATTACATAAAGGGGGGCAATCCCTTGAACTTACTAACTACTGCCCTATTGCAATACTATCACTCCTATCAAATATTCTAGAGAGAGTAGTCCACTCACAACTAATGAAATTTCTGCTTCACAACAATCTGTTATCACAATCCCAACATGGATTCAGACCATCACACAGTACTACCACAGCATTGCAATCCTTCTCAAATAATATTAATACCCACAGAAACAACAGCCTGTTTGTATCCTCAGTATTCCTAGACCTAACAAAAGCCTTTGATATGGTGAACCACAGTCTACTACTAGAAAACTTGCCACTTTTAACATAAACTCTTCCACCTTATCCTGGTTCAGTAGCTATTTATCTAACTGACAACAAGCTGTTCTCTGGGTAAACCAACTGTCGCCCCTACTCCCAATAACCATTGGTGTACCACAAGGTTCCATCCTTGGCCCACTATTATTCTCATTATTTACTAATGACATAGCACAATCCCTACCCTCCACCTCAATAGTCCAATGTGCAGATGATACCACTATAATAAGTGCTGCTAGCACCCTTGATGAACTCCAAATTATAACACAAAATAACTTTACCCTTGTCGAAGAATGGTTCACAAACATCAAATTGTTACTTAACCCAAAGAAAACTCAACTTATTCTTTTTAGCCCAAGTAGACCCCCCCACCCTTAAACAATAACTTTTCAATAATATCCAAAAACAACACTACCATTACCCCTACACCTCACACCAAGCTGTTAGGAGTAGTAATTGATAATAAACGTAAATATGACATCCATATCTCTCAAACAATTAAGAAAGTCAATAAAAAGATTGGACTCCTTTATAGAAACCACAACTACATCACCAGACACACAAAAGCCACCATAGCCAGAACTCATCTGTTATCTATACTTCTGTATGCCTCCCCAATCTTAACAAACCTTCACCAAGCAGAACGTTCAAAAATTGAATCATGCTACAACAAAATTGCCAAATTTGCTAATGAAGCCACATATAGGTCCCATCACTGCCAATCCCTCAGGCAACTCAACTGGCTTGAGTTACCCCAAATCCTTCTACTCAACCAACTCACCACTGTCCATCAGCTCTACTACCTTCCTATGAAAACCCCATCCTTGCAGCAATTAATTCAACACTATACTCCCTCCAGAAACCTAAGATCAACACAACAAAACCACATAAAGGTCACCAAGCACAAAAATGAAGCTGGCAAATCACTCTACGCCTGCTGTATTGCTAAAACCTGGAACCTCCTACCCAATCACCTAACCTCAATATCCTCACCTTCCCTCTTCAAAAAAAATCATCAAATCACATTTTATGCAAAACTGGCAATGTCCATGTCTTCCCCCAGGCTAGACCAAACAAGTCACGACTATTAGTACTCACTTAAACAAACACCATTGTCCTCAACCACTAATAGCTTAGTGACACAAAGCTATAACACCAATTATGCTCTACCATCTTATCCCTTTTTGCACAAATTTTAGCAAATACTTCTACAAATCTCATATTAAACTACCGTTTTTATCCATATTCAACAAACATACTGTACTCTGAGCCAAAATATCCTGTACCTTGCAAATATTACTATTGTAATGTAACTAACTTTGTAACTATCTGCAAATATTACTATTGTAATGTAATTAACTTTGTAACTGTCTCCATAAATACTGTCTTATATCATACTAATGTTAACTAAGGTTCTGTCTTACTGGTAATGTTAACCAAGAGAATGTAAAGTAATTATTTGTGGAGCTTTTCTCCCCGGGCCTCCGCTGAAAACGGACCTGTGTCCAGTCAGACTATCCCGGTGAACAAATGTAAAATAAATAAATAAAATAAAATAAAAAAATAATTGTGCTTACTCCCGCTAACCCCCGCGCTCATTTCTTTGAAATAAAAGAAAATGGGGAGATAGGAAAGTGGTGAAAAAAGGGGCATAAAGAGGGAAAGACAGTAGAGAAAATAGCTTGGGATGTGCAGGACGGGTGTAGGGAAGGTTCATAGCTGCCCATTTCTTTAACAGCAACAGCTGTGCATATGGAATAAATTTGGAGGTAAATATGAAACCTTCAAGCCATGAGAGAGGGGTGAGGACAACAAAGTATGTTGTAATGCCAATTAAATTACATTTTATGTATCCAGGGGACATGGGTGCAAAATGGGCAGCTATGTATGGGGCGTAATTTTTTTTTTGGGAGCAGATTGCCTTTTTTTTTTCAGGTGAGAGTGGAATGTGGGGTAGGGGAAGTAGGTATATTTGGGGAGGTAGGTTGGGGAGGTAAACAGACAAGACAAACAAGACGCATACAGGGGCAGAATATGACACGTGGTGGGTGAACACCATTGATGGGGAGGGATGTTTGGAAAGCGCAAGCTCATGATCCCACAGATGGCAACAGTGGAACTGAGATTCCCACCCATGGGCAGTCACCACTGCACCTTCACAGCCCAGAGGGTGGCTGTGCTGGGGGCTGTGTATTAGGGGCAGGCTGACCCCGGAGTTGCGCCACTCATGCCTCAAGCTGGCGTAGAGATTCTGCAACAGAATGCTCGTTCTCGCTACCCACCACAGCTCGGACCGTTCGAAGGGTGATAGGTAGCCCTCCTCTGCCCATGCTTGCATGGGGGGGCTGAGCCCCATCCCCTGCAGCGCTTCCACCCAAAGGTGGCATAGGGCCAATGGAGGAGGAGGTCCCAGGCTGGGCATTGGACCTGCTGGTGCCAGGTGCCATGGCCAGCTGAGGTGGGACAGGTGTGTCTGCTGGGACTGGCCTTCCCATACAAACTATGTTTTGGAGAATTTAATAACAATATGGGTTAGTAACAGTCAACAGCATTCCCAGTTAGTTATAACAGCATGCAGAAGTATTCCCATTAACCCAAAACACCAGAGTTTCAACAGTTGAAAAGCAAGCATAACACATGCATATACAGAACAATAGTGGATATTACAACAGCATGCGGGTTTGATTGATGGAAACAGGCCACCAATATTGTGGTAATTGAACAGGGCACATGCATAGAAATGAATGCAAATATTTATAATCCAATAGGACATATGTCCCAACAAATGTTTTGAGATTAGATATACCCATTGAGGTGTGGAATTGCATTTTTTATGCACATACAGTAGGGTGGAAATGATAGCTCAATTAACAACTTATATATCCTTCCAGTTTACACTACATTCCTATTAACTGCAGTTATATATCCCTTACATGTATTATTACACTACCCAATGTCCTTCTATTGTGCAATTAGATTTTGCTAGATCATTATATACATGAGCTGTATCTGACATACAAACTGTCCAGGATGCAGATGTTCTACTATATATTTTGTGAATTGCTCAGACACACTACTGCTGTGATGGTACACTGACAGCTCTACTCTCATATAATTATCTAGATATGTTCAGGTGAAATTATCAGTTATATGTTAACAGCTCCCTACATTTCTGGCAGCACACTGACATTTCTGGGGAACACAATACCAAGCTACTCATGTGCCAGATTAACCTGCACATGTTGATCATGAACCAACAGTTAAGGGCTGTAAATATGCATAAAAGCTACTGGCACTCCCTTCATTAACTTTATATGGGCCTACCCAAGTGTGGGTTAACTAACACTGCTTAATACAACAGTACTATTTCTAAAATGCAACAGTACAACAACATATCAAAGAAAATCACACAGACGCACTCCAGGAATTATACCTTTATTAAAGAATTATTACACCTTTATTTATTGGGTTAAAACACTTTTTTCAAGGCTCTCTCATTTATTTTATATAACAGTACATGCAGAATAATGACTAATCTGCCTGGTGATGCAGCCTTTGCAGCCTATCTTCATGGGCTTGCTGATTCATAGCCCGGACACTTGCAGCTGTGAAGTAAATGCAGTGATAATGAGACATACCTATCCATATTATAGACAAGAATAGCAATTCTTAATGACTTAATACAATGGCTACTTACTCAGTACTGGGGCATTTGCCATCCCACGGGCCTCCTGGAACCACTGGTCCAGTTGATCCTCCTTGCGTTGCTTCAGGTCAGAGTAATGGTGCCTGACCTGCTCACCAGTCTGAGGAATGCCAGTAGCACTGGTGAGATCACGAGCTAGACAGTTCTAGACCTCCGTTTTGTATTGGGTGTCCTGGTACTGGCCCCACAGGATTGTGGACAAGGAGCCAAACCATTACTTTGGTCTACTCAATGCCCCACCATTGTGCTGGAAATCAAGTGCCTTCTCCAACCCTGGCCATGCTGACAGCAGAAGGGAGCTACAACCAGTTATGGCAAGTATTCCCACCTGTGGAGCTTAAATATGCCTCATTTCCCACACTTATTTGTGATTGGCCAGTTTGGAAAAAACTCAGCTGTAGGCACACCTGCTTAGCTGATGTCAGCAATGTTTAAAATTCCTTTGATAGATATGTGTTTGTTGAAAGTGCATGGTTATGAAATGCTGTCATGGCTTAGTGGTTATGTACTCTGACTATAGTGCACAGTATCCCAAGTTCGATCCCTGTCACTGTTTTTTTTATTTTCCTACTGGCCAGACCTCAATGGTTAAGGTACAGTGAAGGAGGTGTGGCCGTGTTTAGCCGACTTTGCTCAACTTTGTCCGACATTGCTCAGCATTGCTCGACGTTGCCTGACATTGCCTGAAGTTGCTCGACGTTGCCCGACGTTGCACTGGTTAGCGCGGTGCACAGCTATGCGCAAACATGTTCCGCAAAGACATTGCGCTAGTTAACACAGTGCTCAGCAATGAGCAATTAAATATAGATATGCTCAATACTGGTAAAATGTGCTTAGCAGTGCTTTACATTGCTTAAAATAATTTACTCATGCATCAGTATGCATAACCATTTCACTTTCCTATATATATATATATGTATATATATATATATATATATATATATATATATATATATATATGTGTGTGTGTGTGTATATAAAATTTGTTCACTACTACATATAACATTTCAATGCTTTTTACAAAACTTTAAATAATACATGTCAGGAAATATTTTTGTATACAGATTTCCAACAGAAAATGAAAAGTGTAGTGGTGGTACTTGAATCAGGAATGCCGCCTCTTTGTGCGAAGGCTCTAACCACTACACTATCACTATTTCACTTAATTTGCATATATTTTTCTTATTATCCTCTTCGGTGTCTGAACTGCTAACTGTAGCTAAGCAATGGGCAAACCTGCGCAAACATGCGCAAATACGGGCAGCTATATCGGAAATGAAAAAAAAAAATTCTTTTACTTTTTATATTTGTACGGGGTTTACTATATGGGGGAATTTAGCGTTAGAATGTACACATGTGAGCGGACTTGCTCATGTAACTAGACATTTCCCGTGTTTCAAACTTGCAGGGGCATGGATTTTTTGGACTGATCGGCAGTCCGACACGCCCCCTACACTTGTCCATGCTCTGTGTTAGTTTTAGAGTTGAGGCAGTGCGCCCTCATTGATATGCATGGAGTGCTGCCATCTTACTCTTAGACTGGCTCTTCCATGTAAGACTAATTTAGTCTTACACGGAAGATTAGTGAATCCTGGAGTGTGTTATTAAAAGCAGATAAAGGAAATTCTATTGTTGTGTTAAATAGAAGTGTTTATATTCAAGATATGACTGTTATGTTACAAAATGAAAATTATTATAAGGAAGTTACTTTGGATGCAATCAAAAGATCTTATAGGTTTATAGATTCATTAATAGAGGAATGGTTATGTGAAACAAGAATAACCAGCGAAACAGCAGGTTTTTTTGGTAGTAAACAATCCTGTGTTCATCAAAATCTTTGGTTTATCAAAAGTATTAAAAAATCTAGATAAACCGCCCTTGAGGCCCATAGTTTCTAGTAGAGGTAGTAAAACAGAAACATTGGCAATATACACAGATCAAAATTTTAAAAAGGTGGTAGAACAGGGAGGTGCTTATATTAGAGACACTTTTGCTTTTGTAGATATAATAAAGAAAATACAAATATGCAATAGTAGCGTGTTAGCTACTATGGATGTAAAATCCTTATATATTGTGATACCAAATCAGATAGGTGCTGAACTTGTTCAAACAGAATTATTAAAAAGTAAAATGTATACAGAGGAAGAAATTAATTGATGTTAGAGATGTTAGATGTAATTTTGTCTTATCATGTTTTTGAGTTTAATGGATGGTTTTATCAGCCGATAAATGGTGTAGCGATGGAGCAGCAATGGCCCCTAGCTATGCTAATTTACTTATGACAGCATGGGAAAGGTTATTCATAATGAATAATACACATTTTTTAAATGTTGTTTATTATGGTTGTTTTATTGATGACCTTTTCTTTATTTGGAAAGGTAGTGCAGAAGATTTAATATGTTTTTAATGAGATTAATGAAGCATATGATTATTTGAAGTTTACTTGGAATTATAGTACTACAAACATTTGTGTTTTAAATGTAGAAGTGTTTAAGAAAGAAAATATGTTAAGCATTAAAATTTACAAAAAAGAGATGCAAAACAATGCATATTTAAATTATGATAGTATGCACCCCATGCATATGAAGCATAATATAGTTAAAGGTCAGTTAAAGAGAACTAGTGATTTAACAGAGTTAAATCAATATAAGTTATCTGTAAAAGAAAGTAAGATGTTATGTGATACGTTTTTAGTTAGGGGCTATCCAAAGAAGGTAAGAGATGCTAAGATAAAGGAAACAGAAATGAATACACAAGGGAATAAAAAAGTAGTAGAGTGTTAGGTCCTGTAAAAAAGGAATGCAAAAAGAATTATGAAACAGGAATGGTAGTTCCACATTTAAGAGATGGTCAGAAGATAAAGAAGTTGTTTGAAGAAAATTGGAAAATTTTGAGTGGTTTCCCTGAGGTAAGAAAAATAGTGAGAGAAGCCCTTATTTGTACAAATAAAAGAGGAAAGAATTTTAAAAAATATATTACAGGATAAAATAAAATATTTTATGATGTGTAAGGATAAAATACATTTTTAATTGCAATTGTTGCAAACATATTTATAAAACTGCAGCAGAAATTTGTATTAATGATGTGAAGATAAAAGTTCAAAATAAAAATGCATGTAGAAATAAATGTGCGGTGCATTTGTCTATCTTTTCTCATTGTCCTTCATATTATGTAGGAAAAACTACTAGAGAACTGTTTAAGATAATTCAGAAGCATTTATATGCAGTACAGAGAAGTGATAAAACCATTGCATGGGGAAAGCATTACAGTTTAAATGAATGTAAAGGGTCACCAAAGTTTGTAGTACTAGAAAAATATGTTATTATGAAAATAAGCTAGAAGCAGAAGAAGAGGTAAATTGGAAAGAATTTTATTGGATATTAAAATTGAATGCCAGTTGTTTCCCAGGTCTGAATGACAGGCAAAAGTTTAAAATATATTTGAAAAGAAAAAGGGTAAACATTGAGGTAACTTTGGACATGCTGAAGCAAAATGTGACGTTGATTGTAGCAATTATCTAATTGAAACAAGTTTTAATTAGTAAATTGAATAATTGTGCATTTAAATGATTTGTTTTTTGTATAAAAGTCAAGTGAAGAGAATGCTTATTCAGTCTGATGAAGTGTATTGCTAGACAAAAGCATTTACTTGATAAGCTTATGCTGTACTGGTGTAATAAAGCAGCGTGGTGATTTTACAATTTTTTTGTGTTCTTTGTTTCTGTGGTGGTGTTGGTGAAATCTGTTTGTGAGATAAATACTACAATTCCCACAAGGTCTCAGGCCATAACTATTTGTATAAAGAATCTTATTATTGCTAGGGTGACACAGCAATCTTTTCAAGTTATTTTTATTTTTAAACACAAAGTGAGGTCTGTCTGTTATAATATCCTGTATCTCTTGGTCAGATTGAAAAATGAACCAATTCTTAGTAATAATTTGACGTACCTGCTCAGTATTACTGGAATACTGGAATCTAATTGGTGTAATCTCTCTATTTTACCCCCTTACCTGGGTAGAATAGTGCAATAATGTGTTATCCGACATATATGGTTTCACTCTAGTATGCCTCAAAGTTTTTATTTCACTGATATCTTTCTCTATCCCGTTCACATTATATTTATGCTCTAATAACTCATCCTTAAATAACTCAATAGCTTCTTTAAATTTCTCCTCATCTTTCTCTAACCTAGATATATGCCCTGACCCAGTAAGCAGTGTCCATACCTCTACTCACTTTACTTATGAAGCAGGGACCCATCTCACTTCATACACCATTCATTGATCAGGGCAGAGTACCTACTCACCCTGCCCAACAAGCAGGGTCCATACCTCTGCTTGCTTACTTTACTTATGAAGCAGCATCCCAACTCACTTCATACACCATCCATTGAATTAACTTCCACCACATAAGCACCATGCTTACCTCAGCTTGCTTATCTATTCAGCAAGCTTCCTCCAACTACTCATTTCCTTTCCCCAGGTCCTTGAAATGAACATGAGAGGGGGAACAGAAGAGGGCAAGCCTATCCCTCTTCTCTGCCTACCCCCACTGATAAATAACCCTACTCCCCACCAACAAAAAGAGGGAGGGTCGGTCGGTAGCAATTTCACACCAAAATGTGATTGCTTAACCCAACTACAATAGACTAAACCTCTTAAGCCCCTCCCCATCATTATCTCATTTCCTCCCAACCATCCCTCCCTCCACTTAACCCTTTCACCTCCCTAACCCAATTAACTCCCCCTAATATTAACCTAACCCCCCCCCCCATGAAGATGTCCCGGGACAACTTAGTTTGTTGCCAAACTTCATTTGTCCCTGTCCCCTTCAATAACACACATCACACCAAATGACATTTGATGACCTTTATTAAATTTCCATAACATAGCTTTGATCACCAACTTTATTAATTACAGCTATTCATGATATAATTGATTCTAAATACAGCATAACATCCTTGTAATGTTAATCAGGGCAGCGTACCTACTCACCTTGCCCCAGTAAGCAGCGTCCATACCTCTACTCACTTTACTTATGAAGCAGAGTCCCATCTCACTTCATACACCATTCATTGATCAGGACAGTGTATCTACTCACCCTGCCCAACAAGCAGGGTCCATACCTCTGCTCATTTACTTTACTTATGAAGCAGGGTCCCAACTCACTTCATACACCATCCATTGAATTACCTTCCACCACATAAGCACCATCCTTACCTCAGCTTACTTATCTATTCAGCAAGCTTCCTCCAGCTACTCATTTCCTTTCACCAGATCCTTGAAATGAACATCCAGACAACAGAGGGGGAACAGAAGAGGGCAAGCCTATCCCTCTTCTCCATCAACCAGCCTGACCAGGCTGTTCCCCCTCCCTTCTACCCAAAATTGTTCAATCCACTTCCTATAAAGGGAAGGGTCAAGTCAAATATCATTTGGTGTACCCATCATCTGTATAGCACCTTAGAATTCCATCATAAACCCCTTTGCCATGCCATCACTGAAACACACCCTGATGAAACTAAATAAAGTAGGATTACCATGACCCCGTTGTAACACCGGAACAACCACACCAAAAGAACACATACCCTTTTAGCCCACTGCCTTCAAAGCTGAAATCATGGCTCAACCTGAATGTATTGATAGCCTATAACCACAACAAAACCACAAACTATAACCCCTTGAACTCAAGACGGCACCCAGTCAAACAACTAATAGCAAGTCTCACACCCAAGACTCTGTTAACCATAGCATATCACCTTATCCCACCCACTACCCAGTTCTATATGAGCAACAACTGCATTGCTGTTCCAGTCTAACTCCAACTTTAATGTCCTACCTTAGCTGGCAGAAAACCAGCACCCCTTGACCTACTTCCCAAAAACCCACCTATGCGCAGCAATGAAATATTCTACATACCCAGCCATAAACACCCCAAATTCACTCATTACCAAACCATTCTTAACCTCTGTTTGGCCCTGGCCTTTCTCCTGGAGAACTCTTTCCTTATATTACCTATACCACTAGTAGGCAATTAGGACCTGTTCTACTGGAGCCTTATCCTACAACCAAGCTTCTTTTAAACTTTCTAACTACCCTGTAACAACGCACCCAGTTTTAAAACTACCTCACCAACTGCCTACCTACTATGCTTCTTAAAACTCTACCCACAAAACTGACCCAAACACCAAGTGAAATGATCCTTGTGGTATTCTGTAATACCTTAACCTGTTATGTAACATTAACACTACCTACTCAAGGGACAAATTTGTCACCCCAAAGACACCACCTATTAGGAACAAACTCCAGCATCCTATCAAACACCTCATTGTTCCTCCCCTAAATATGGTTCAACCACTGAATGAGTAAATACAACCACCCCAAGGTTCTTAAGAAAGCAAGGGTGGAACTTCACTGATTTGCAAGAGCGACAGGGGTTTAGCCTAATGAGCCCTGAGCTCCTATGAATGTCACGACTACTCATCCTGTGGGATCCCCACACTCCCCATAACCATCCCCACCCATTACCCCCTTGGCCCCCCAGCTACCTCTTCCTTACTTGCCCCTTATACCAATGCAATAATCAGCACCCACTAATTGAACACAGAGCTCTAATATGTCTTAATAAGGTGATTACTCATACCCACTTTGAGCCCCATTCAGGTGGCAAAACATCCGACCTATCAAAATGTTACCTTTCAGATCCCCTTTCAAGCCACCACATGATGCCTTCTGCCCTTCAGCAATTTCAGTCAATAACTGTTGTCACCTTGAGCTCCCCCTGTGTAGCATCTTTGCTCGCTACTGCTTCCATCCTCTCCGAATTCACTGTATCGCCACCCCTGGTACTCAGCACACTACCATCTTCCAAACCATTTCTGACAAGGCACTGCCCACTGTTCACTGCACACTCCCCCGTCTGTGACCTCATTGCACACAATCAAGGAACAGAGACCTCCTTTGAACAACCTCCATACGTTTCTGAGCTCCCTCAATTCAGGTCACCAATCAATGTCCACTCAAAATCTGTTCCTTGACAGCCTGCAACAAAACAAAAACAGAATAAGTACCTTTACTTTACAAAATGAAAATTAAAACAAAACAATTCCCCAAAACCTTATAACTAGATTCTCTGCAATAGTACGTTGTCACTATGACCCCCCCCCCCCCTTTGCTAACTTCTACATTGAATTATCTGTCAGTTATGGGGGGAAAAAAAGGGGGCCCTTTTTAAATGATACTCCTACAAACGTTAGAAATTGACAGAACAGCAAATATTGCACTAGCATGAATTTCTTAAAGGTATAAAGTCTGAAAGCCGAATGACTGTCACCATTTTCTGACTTTGGCACTCAGTGATTTGCCAGACAGCCACCACTCTACCAGAAACGTACCAAATATGAGGCAAAATCCAGCCACTCTGTAGAAATATGTATAGTTGAGAGATAAGTGTTCAGGTTAACTGCTGGAATTTCAGGGCTGCCTTATACTTGTGCTATAGCACAGCTGAGCCAACACTACAAGACCATGCCATGCAACCTCTTAGAGCAAGAAATCTAGCCAACACATGAATAATGTGAGAGCAATGCCCTACAGAAACTCAAAATGTGTAAAACGGGTTACCCACAGCATGGATTTCAGAAGGGATATGACCATTATTGCTTCCTTTCCTCCAAAAGTTGCAGTCGGAAACTCAAATGTACACCACCATCTGTAGGCTTCTCGCCTCAGATCATCACAGTGATTCACTAGAAAACCACAAATTAGTCTTTACAATTATGCCCACACAAACTTTGAAACTAATAGCATGCAAATCACTGATCAGGATCAAACCCTGTGTCTTGCACCTATGAAGTGAAGATCTTTAACCATTATACCAAACCTTTAACTATAGCATGGATGTTCCAAAGGAAATGAAGCCTAAAATGACTTTTCACCCACACCTCAATAGGAGCATCGCACTTCCTTCCGAGGCCTTAGCAAGGTCATGGACCTCCAAATTCTACACTGAAAGGGGTCTGACACATGTTTGGATATTCGTGAGTAAAGGAGTACTTGTTATTTAATGAGTTAGCATCTGTGCAGCTCATTCTTTCCCCATGTAGCTAATTTCTGTCTTGTGAATCCTCTTTTTTTTTTTTTTTTTTTTTTTTTTTTGGGACTAACGTCTGAGCTTGGTGCTCACTGAGCCTGCGTGGTGTGCTACTGTGAGTCATCAAAGCTTGCAGCCCGTGAAAAGACATCCTCTTTAGCTAGAAACCCACTGATCAACTATTGCTGTTTCATGACCAAGAGGCTCCTCTCCCCGTATTAAATAATAGTGATACAATTCCATTCCTTGCAACAGACCAACAGTAGCTTCCCAATTATCTACTTCAGCTTCCGAGCGGCACAATATTTAAATATTATAAACTGCTACACTAATATTCTTAGCAGTATACAACCATCCCCTATGGCCCAGCATCCTCCCTCAACTGAAATGTGGAATTTCAGTGCACTTGGGGAAGGGAAGATCCTAGTGTTGGTGACACTGAAGAAAATAGAAAGGCATCGCTTGCAACAGGAATGATGTTGACGAGCAGCATTGATTTACATCAGCCGAAAACAACGTAATACTCCACACTGTTGTGAAAGACTGCACCATGGAGGCCAGGCTTTTTTTTTTTATTACTATTTTTATTGCCAGGCACACCCCGAACATGTGCTACCCCAGGCCATCACTCGCACACACACCCAAATCCAGCAAAAAGCAATGCAACAACTGGAACAGCAGAGATGATTCTTCAACTGCAATTACTCATGCTGCGAAACTGCCAAAAGCAAAAACTCCCCACTCCTCCCAGTCAACAGGAAGCACATCCAGTAAGTACCTCACCGCAAACATCACCAAGCCAAAGGAGCATCAGAACTATGCAGAGGCAATGGCTCACAATTGATGAAGCCACACGCCCTAAGCTACCATGCATCACCACCTCTCCGAACCAGCCCTAACCTAAATCCCCCAATGACTACAACTGGCAGCCAAAGCTGTATAAAGCAGCAGAACTTTACCTTAGGCCGCAACTTGGAACACATTGCAACCAACCTGAGACACAGCTACTCCACGACCACACCACAAAGGAAAACCGTCAAGTAGCAATATCACCTTAAACATACCAACTGGTAGCAAAACCAATAATAAATGAGGCCAATAATAAGTGAGGGGCTATGTGGGAAACCTCCAAAACCATAACGTGCTGCCATTAACTGCTCCACCACCACCATCGATTGCTAGGAGACCAAAACCACAACGATGGGCAACGACCATCATTTCATATAGGAAAAACCAGAGCCACTACACCATCCAGACTACGCAACCATCCACAAAATAAATCACTTGTACTCTCACCATTGCAATGCCTTCAAACTTCGATCCCTATGCAAACATGGCAACAAGTCTCCCCACCATGCAATATTTGACAATGTGCCCAAATACATACCAAACCTCAAAAATGACAAAGTGATCACCCAAATAAATGCCAAGTACCTTAATTCTCACATTTTGAAGAGAGAAAAAAAAATAAAAAAATAAATTATATATATATATATATATATATATATATATATATATATATATATACACACCATTTTATATATAATATACTACTCTAGCTCCAACAAACCTGCCATTAATACCCCCAGGCCTACCTGTAACTAAAATACCTACATGCCATCATGGACGTAGCACTTGCTGTAGCAAGTTCACGCCGAAATGTGATTGCTTAACCCAACTACACTAGACTAAACCTCTTAAGCCCCTCCCCATCATTATCTCATTTCCTCCCAACCAGCTCTGCCTCCACTTAACCCTTTCACCTCCCCAACCCACTTAACTCTCCCTAATATTAACCTAACCCCCCATGAAGATGTCCCGGGACAACTTAGTTTGTTGCCAAACTTCATTTATTAGAGTTTAAATATAATGTAAAAGAGATAGAGAAAGGTACTAGTGAAATAAAAACTTTGAGGCATACTAGAGTAAAACCGTATATGTCAGCTAACACGTTATTGCACTATTCTATTTAGGTAAGGGGGTACAATAGAGAGATTACACCAATTAGATTCCAGTATTCCAGTAATATCGAGCAGGTATGTTAAATTATTACTAAGAATTGGTTCATTTTTCAATCTAACCAAGAGATATTGGATGTTATAGGTGATAGACCTCTCTTTGGGTTTAAAAATAAAAAGAACTTGAAAAGATTGCTGTGTCACCCTAACAGTAATAAGATTCTTTATACAAATAGTTATGGCCTGAGACCTTGTGGGAATTGTAGTATTTGCAGTGTATGAACACATGAAAATATATTCTTCCACCCAAGAACATCTAAAAAATATGAATTTAAAGGTAGAGCAGACTGTAATATGAAAGATCTGATTTATTTAGCTGTGTATAATATGTGCAGCTCATTTGATGTTGGTATGACAATTCACTCCTTGAGGGAACGTATAAGAGAGCACTTAGCTGCTGTTAGAAATAATGATGTGGAATGAAGTGCACTAGCTAAGCATGCTGCTCAATATAATGAAACTCATGATTTTACTTTTAAAGTAGCTGAGTGTATATTCCCAAGCCTAAGGTTAGGTCACATTAAGAATTTTGATGGAGCAACATGAATTAAGATGGATACAGAAATTACAGCCAGGTAGTGCACCAGGTCTTAATGATAGGGCTTCAATTATAACATATCTAAAAGCACATACCTTAAAATAATAGTGATATGGTATATATCATAATGCTCGATGCATTATGTACCCCTATTTTTATTTTATATGTATGTTTAGATTTTTAAATTTAACTAGACAATGTTTCTTTATGATTTTATCATGCTTAATTAGTTAATTGTGTATTTTAGCTTTATATATAGGAAGTGATGTAAGCTGTTTCCTGGTCTAATGAAGCATCTTGTTTGATGCAAAAGCGCTAACCGATTAAACTGTTTGTACTATTACTCTGCCTTGTTTCTTCGCTACATTGTTACCTCTGTATTATTGTTATTTGTGTGAGGTGAAGTTCATCTACAGTGGCATCATTAATTTATATCATTTTAATGCTACAGTTAATACAAATGGTAGTTTGGCCAAGCTATTAGGAGTGGCTTGCACAGTGTCACCAAAAAGATATGAAAGTGCTCTAAAAGCTTAAATATCTCTAGACAGACCAGCCACAATTGAAAGGTTTAAATATATTTAATATTAAATAATAAATGAACAAGAAAATACTCAGTAAATCACCACAGTAACATCAGAGTTTAAAATGACAGGAATTATTTAAAACAACATTGCAGGACAGTCTGAAATAAATAAAGAAAACATCTAAGCTATACATCACTATAATTCAAACTGTATCTAAGAGAAATTACTGTACTCTAGACTCAAGGCAAGGCAAGACAGATGCAGTGAGTGGGTTTAACAGCTGATGATGCCAGGTCAAAGACAAAATACAAAATGCACAGTCTTTCTCTCTCTCAGAGAATTCTTAAATTAATATTTCAGATATTATTACTGGGGTGCTTACAGGATGACATAATTTCTTGTCATCTGACTATTAGTTCCCAGGCTCACAACCATTGGTTTTAATATCTACCTGCAAAAACAAATAGACCTTATATTTTTTGGGGAAACGGTGGAAGTTGTAAAATAATTTACATTCCTCCACATTTAAAGACAATATAAAAAAGTGTAGTTCTAGACATTATGTCTCCTGTTGCACTGAAACTGAAAGATAGCATCTATTTTATTAAGTGGTTAAAAAATATGCTAATTTCAGCTACTTTTTTTCTGAATTTTTGCAAGGTAACCTTCTATGTGCCAGGTCTTACTATTAAAACATATACATTTATACACTTACAAAAGTTTATATACATTTCTGTACTTTTACAGTAGGATACACTGTGGATACATCTTTAAGCTGAGTACTCTACAACATATCTCTTCAGCACAAATGCCTGTACAAACCATCTTATATGACATACAGTTCTAATACATTTGTAACACAAGCATATGAATCATATTGATATTCACAAATGACACAAAACCATTTGCAAAATTCCAGACAGCTGTGCTTGCAGTTTTTCCCTCTGTCACACTTCTATATAAATCATATTACTATTCACAAATAACATATAATTATTTACAAAATTCCAGATAGCTAGGCTGACAATATTTCCTTTTGTGACTTCTGCACTTTAAGAGAACAATATTTTAGAGAAATACATCATTATATGAAGTTAAAATGGAATGCAAAATGTATGAGAATATTTTTTTACAGATTCAGAAGAACAAAATGACAGACTGAATGAGAAATGTATGAGATACGCTCCTGCCTAGCTAGAATCAATGATGTTTGCTCAGTATACAAAGAAATAAGCACACAGCTAGGACTGAGCAGTCCTTGCTTATCATCTGAAGTAATCATGTCTGATGGCAACATGGTAATGTCTTTCTTCCCTGTCCATAGTAATGCTGTAAGTATGATAAAAGTTAACATTTTACTGGCATCAGTACTGTAAGCCCCACCCCTGTAGAATAGCCTTGATATTCTCAGCTGTGGTAAATTGTGTTATGCTGCCTCATCTCTGCCCAAAATCTATCAACAAGGACATCAGTTGCAATACACCCTGGTCATACTGTCAAAGCAGGTTGTGAGGAAGGTGACCACTGGCATGCTATTTGTGAAAAAGTTATATTGTAGTAAATACAGCATGTCTGAGTTAAGGCACTATTTTTCACATGCTGACCCAACAGTAGATTTTTTTTACTGATTCAGCACTTTGAAAAATACAAAAGTAATTCATGATTTACAACTTATTATCTGTCTTTAGGAGATTTGTTTGGCTATGAGACAAAAATAGCACATGATGAGCTATAAGATTCATTACACATCCTTTTGCTACCTCTCTGTAAGGATATCTAACACTAAGCCATTACTCCATATGCAAAACATTCAGTTTTGTAAAGTGCATATATTTTATAAACTTGAGATCTCAAATTAATTCTGTCATTTATGAAAAAAATGGCAAATTAAATTGCAAGTATCCCACCAAAAAGAAACTGAAGACAGATTTTTCTCATAAGAAATATAGTAAATAGCATTCTATAGCTAAAAAATACATGTGTGATTAAGCATGGGAGGAAGGAAATTTAAATTCAGCTATGACATTCTCACATGAGAAATGATTACATGACCCAAGCTAGCTTTGTTTAAATGAAGCCCAGAGCTGTTTTAAACTTAATTGCCCTTTTTAACAACATCTGTAAAATTTACTGCAGAAAGATTTGTATCTGTTTATTCATCATCTTGCTAAATAGCAGATAATTGTGTTATGAATTCAGATGATTTTCTATGCCTGACATACTTTGTATTTCTGCTGGCATCAATTAAGAACAGCCCATTTGTTTCAAGGCATGTTTCACGCCTCTGTGCTCTGCTGAGGGTAAGCACAATTCCTTTTCAATAACACTATATATGCGAATGAATGCACGTGTGCGGGTGTGTGTGTTTGTGTGTGTGTGTGTGTGTGTGTGTGTGTGTGTGTGTGTGTGTGTGTGTGTGTGTTTAGTACATACACAATATTTAACAGGGCTGTTATTTCTGTTACAAAATCACAATAGATTTAAATTTACTTATTTCAGTGCTTTATTTCTAAAATGCTTATCTTTTAAAGAAAGGTGAAACCATACCTCAACTTCTTTGCTCAACAATTCACAACAAAACAAAAATAAAATCAGGGAATTTTTTAAAGTATTTCTCTAATTCACTTAAAGTTAGTAGTAGAGGTTTTGCATCAACATGCATTTTCTGAACAATAACACATATGAAAATCTAATATCTGGCAGTATTGACTTTCTTTCATGTTAGCTTTAATTTAGTAGAAAATCAACAAACTTCTAAGGGATGTGGCAAAAATGAGAGGAAAAATTAGGGATGTTCGGCAAAATGAAGGACAGATGAGAAGTACTGGTGACAGCATAAGCCAAATATCTATTTTTTGTGCAAAAAAATAAGTATTTATCTTTTTCTGTGTAGTAAAAGTCTTTCCACTTTTCCCAGTTAGGGGTTGCCACAGTGGATCACTGGTCCACTAATGACTGGTACTGGATTTTTACAGTGTCGAGTTGCCAGTCCGGCACCCAAGCTTCAGAGAAGGAACACCCACACACACACACAGGCAACTACCTGCATGTCTTTAATGTTCACTCAACCACGGGGAGGACATGCAGACTCTGCACAGAAGGCACTCCAGTCGAAAATTGAACTTGAGAACCTCTTGCTGTGAGGCAACAATGCTACTGCTGCACCACCGCAGCCTGAGCACCTTTTTCTGTGTAATACTATCATTAAATGTGACTATACTGAGCAGCGGATGCTTACCATAGTGAGTCTGAATAAAAACACATTTTTTGCTCATGATCTTTTGATCACAGTTCTGTTCATTTGCAGCAGAATGTTAAACAGTTTTAGATCCTTTAACATCCCTGCATCTCTGCTTGTCTAGACAGAAGCTTAAGAAGCAGAGACCTTTAGCAATTTTAGATGAGGGTATTTTTTAACAACAGTCTTTTATTTTTGAACAATACTTTTAGTATATGATTTTATGATAGTAAGATCACAGATGTGCGTATAAGAAGGTTTTGAATAGAAATAAAAGGACCTTAAATTTCAGTACAGATAACATTATGATGCTGCCTAATACTTAAGAAATGCCACCAAATTCAACTATATATCAACTGGTAGCTAACAGAAGAATGTATTTGTCAATGTTTCCCTTAAAGTATCATTTCATTTTTGGAAATTATTGTGATTGAGCTCATCAATGAAGTTTTAAGATCTGTAGTTTCTTTGTTTTTTATTTTTTTAATTTTATTAAGAACATACCCACATAATCCTGCTGTATCTCTAGGTGATATCACTAAAGGAAAAGTATGTGGGGGTGCATGGGGAGTGCATCCATAGATATTAATGGGTAGTACTCAGTGCACTTGCAGGGGTGTGCCCATTATACTCTAAGGACACCCCCCCCCATGCTATCCTTATGGTGATGGTTCAACTGACATTCACTAATATAAGAGGACGTATTTTTTCTAATGATTTTATAACAACAACAACAACAAAAAATGTGAATCCATAAAAGGAATGATTGGAAAAAATATCATATGGCACTAGAGAAACCACATGCCGTGATATATGTGGTAACTAAAAATACTGAAGAAACCCTTTTAACAAGAGCGCTTGACATGCTAATCACTATGGGTAGCTCATTAGCTATTAAAGGTGTATATTTAATACCAAACATCCATGTGTGTGTGTGTGTGGGTGTGTGTGTGTGTGTGTGTGTGTGTGTGTGTGTGTGTGTGTGTGTGTGTGTGTGTGTGTGTGTGTGTGTGTGTGTGTGTGTGTGTGTGTGTGTATGTGTGTGTGTGTGTGTGTTGTTCAATTTCATCAAAGCACTCATTTCATTAAACACTATAATTAGTTAAGACATTATTTGGGGGCAATGATTTGGGTGAGGGTCTATACCTCTTAAACCCCTCTGTTTGGGGGGTGCTAACTGCTTTACCCCTTTAATTAAGATAACAAACAGGATAACAATAACATTTTAAAATACAGCATTCCCAAATAATTGTGTCTTTTGATTAAATAAGCTTTTTCAGTGCAATGTGGGGTTTCCCTCTCTCATTCTAAGTAAACTAAGATAATTGAATGGGTGTCTTCAGATTCTTGTATTACCCTCCTTGAGACGGGAGGGAACTTTCGAATATAGGTTATCTAAATACATATATTATATATTATGTATTATTTTATATATATATATATATATATATATATATATATATATATATATATATATATATATTTATAGGGAGAGAGAGGCCAGATTCCAAAAGGGGTGTTCTTGCTGTAAATTACTTACTAAGCTGTAAGCCTGTCCTAATTCCAAAAAACTTGCTGTTGGTGTAAGTGACTCACTCTAGCGTAAGTAGTATCTACAAAGCAAGCTTGCACGGGAGAAAGTCACGTACACTTAAAACAAGTGTTTTGCAATTAGGCCCATATATGTGTATATATATATATATATATATATATATATATATATATATATATATATATATATATATATATATGTATATATTCATAAATGATTTAATACCATGAAACGTAACCAACTAAATAAATAAATCAGTAGCTAACAATATACAAAACAAGTGACAACATCCATAAAGTTGCACACACAAATACAAAGTCTTGTAAAAGTGATAATAGTGCTGCCAGTGCATTTTTTTTTTACTTTTCATTGACAGGATTACTGATTCTTTCCATTTAACTCTTTTGTCAGGGTGTATAAATAACTGCACACAGCAAGCAGTAGAGGATTCCACTTTGAAAGAAAAAATGTAGACCCATTCCCAAATATGAAAGTGGTGAAATCCTCAGCAAATGCCATCATACTCTGAATTAGATTAGCTAATAATGCCTCAAAAGGACAGTAAAAAACTTCTAACAATTCTAAAAATGTTAATTGATGTGCAACATGACTCACACTGGGTTTATCTGTTCTCAAAACCTAGCCACACCATGCTTACTTATATATATATATATATATATATATATATATATATATGGGTCTACTTTCATAGACGAGCGTCTAATCGCCGACACACATGTTCCCGACCCCAAACAACCGAAAACACACCACACCAACAACTCAACATACCGAACACCACAACACCGACACAAAAACGCCAACTACACATTGCACACAACAACATATCCACTAACCTTAACCTAAACCCTAACCCTAACGTCCGACACTACCGCACTTACCCAACCCGCACCCTAACCCTAACTCACTTAACACACCCCTAAACCTCAACACCGTCACTATCGCACACTCACCCTACCTGCACCCTAACCCTAACTCACTTAACCCACCTCTACACCATCACTACCGCACAGTTACCCTACCTGCACCCTAACCCTAACTCACTTAACCCACCCTAAAACATGCAGCCCGTCACTATCTCACACTCACTCCACCCGCATTCTAACACTGACACACTCAACACTACCCTACACTGCTCTACGTCACTTCCACACACTTACCTCACTGGAACCCTTAGTCCGACACCACCGCACACTCACCTTTCCCACACCCTATCCTAAAATCCCTCACTATCGTACACTTACCTGTCCGCTCCCCAATACTACATCTTTTACTTTCGCACTTACCGTATCGCTCACACGCTGCCGTTGTCGGTCTCTCAGCCGTCGGG